>NC_056739.1:968330867-968463367 GCF_019279795.1 Protopterus annectens
ATTTTGAAAATTTTGTATATCATTTCTACTTTAAAGTTTTTCAGTTTTTGGTATTATTCTCTTACCCTATCATATCCTTAAAACTCTCTCCTTTTAGTCTATTTCTCTTTATTACCCTTTTCTTACCTTTGAGGCAATTCTTCATTACCATTGTTTTAATCCTTCCTTCCCTATTCTTACCCTTTTGGGTAGCCTTTCCTCTTCTTTTTGGTACTGTTCTTCTCCACATCATTATGTCGGATAAGAAAAATAGCATTGGTTTTTAGCAGTGTAAGGATTGTGGCTGTAAGTTACAGCTTTTCAATGGCCAAGACTTATGTGTCTATTATTTGAAGGTCTCCCACCTTACTGCAGATTCCCCGTGTGGGATGTGTACAAATGTTTCGACCAGGAGTCTTAACGAGAGAAAGAACAAATTAATCTTGAAAGGTCTTCTCAAATCTCCTTTCTGTGAGGCTATTTCTGGGTCGGAGGGCTCACCCCCTCCTGCTAAACTCCGTAAGAGGTGTTCATCCACTTCCTCATCAAGGTCACTCCCTTCATCTCCCTCTGGAGATCGTAGGTAGTAGACTCATAAAAAGGTGAACTTGACTACTACTTTGGTGCTGCAACCTGTGACCCTGTCAGCTCCAAGCTCGGCACTGCCCCGGCTGATTCTTGCTCCAGCCATGTCCTCCTTATCGACACCAGCACCGGAGTTCCTGGTGCAGACAATTACGCCTCTGACAGTTCCATCGCAGCCCTTACTGGCACCGTCTATGCAGGTACAGCCCCCGTTGGTACAATCCCCTTTGGCTCAGAGTATGACATTACTATCCTCCACGGTGCAGACACTTTCGGCATAGAGATGTTCTTCGGTGCAGTCCTTTTCGGCACCGTCATTGTTACCAGTGCAGACACCTTCCTCAACGGTACTGTACCCATTGGTACAGACACTTACTATTATGGTGCAGACACCTTCAACTTCTATGGCGCTGACATCATCATCGCAGACTACTTCCACATTTTTTTCAGTGCGGGCGTCCTCTGTTCCGGGCTCTGCACCTCTCGAATTAGCAAGGACCAAGTACTCTCCTTCCTTGGATCCATTCATTGGTAGCCAATATAGTGCTTTTCTAGAAAAGCCAGAAATCACCATCAGATTTCTCTGAGGTCGACCGGGAGCCTCTCTGAGCAAGATGTGTTGCTGCTTGTTGACCAGTTGCTTGTGGCCAGAGGTCTCTCTCATCCGTCGAAGTCCATGTTCCCTCCTTCAGGTGAACATATATCTCCTCAAACTCCAACATACCCTCCTCCTTTGACTTCTACCCAAGTATCAAAGCCCATTACTCCGCCAGCAGCTTCCCTTCCTCCAACTCCAATAGTGGATCTCACTTTGAAACCGTAGTCATCCTTGTGGCCCTCGGTGCACTGGGCATAGGGCTCTTCTCAGGCCAGCGGCTGTGCCGTGGGGGAGGGCATTCTTGGTTCCACGTCAATTTTTTCTATGGCACCCTCCAGGAATCCTCCCTCTCTCATGCTTCACAGTCCTCTTGAGACTCCTAGTCTGGGGGTCGGTTCGTCGGGATGGGGTGTGTCCCCAGTTCTGAGGTTGTTGTGCTTGGTTCCGGGCTCCCATCCCTCTTTGGGTGGGCTGGCCTTCCAGGCCATGGAGAGGGCGCTTGCCTCCGCTGGCAAAACCCATATGTTGGAGTTCTCTCCCCTCTCTGTGCCGCAATTCTCACAAGCCACAACCACCGGACATTGGGCACAAGGGCCTCAGGTTTCATCTCCTCAGGAGACCCCCCTCTTTCCAGTCTTCTCCAGAACCACCCACTGAGGAAGTACCCCAAAAAGCGTCATGCAATAGGAAGCACATGGACTCTATTGAGGAGTTGTTGACTGAAGATACAGACTTTGATGACGGGGAAGGGTCTCCATGGTCACCCTCTGATGAGGTGTCCTTTGGCGACATCGAGATCCTTAGACAGAAGGGTGATTGGAGGCCCTCTAATCCTTCCTCTGAGGAATCCGTACTTCCTGCAGGCCTTTCCTACCCGGCTCCCTACTCCCTGGGTTACCCAGCCGGCCGATGAGCAAATTCCAGCTCATCATCCAGCATGCATGGAAGGCTCCTGACACCCTGGAAGTGATACCATGGAGGCCTGATAAAATCTTATCGCCCCCAGCTGAGAATCCCCATTGGTCAAGAGGTCTTCCAGTAGATGCCATGGTGTTGGTGACTGCAACTAAGAAGGATCTGGCAGAAGAGAGCCAAACTGTCCATCCGCCCAACAAGGAGTTCCGGGTGACAGATTAGGGAAGCATGTGTTTGCTTCATCGACCTTTGCCGTAACACTTTGCCAAACTTCAGAGGGATCTTATCAACCAACTCTCTGAAACCTTGGTAGGAGCTGTTTCTGACTAGGTCCTTGACAACGTGGCTTCTCAGATAGCCACCCTAGAGTCCATTTCCAATTCTTCCATGCATCTTATTTCTCACCCAACAGAAGGAGCGGCTAGAGCGGCAGGCACAGGTATAATCACCAGATGACATGCCTGGATGCGCCTTTGTAGACTCCTTTAAGGGTTCCTTCATGAATGCCCCCATCGAGGCCGCTTCTTTGTTTGGCCCTAAAGTGAAAGATATGCTGGCAAGGTGCGAACAAGATGGCAAGACCCATCTGCCATTGGTGTCTGACATTCCACTCCTCAACGATTCTTCTCCAGAAATCAGAGGTGTGGGAAGATGTGACACAGGAAATCACAGGGCTCTTTCCATGATGCATGTTCCAAGTTCTCCCCTAGAGGCAGAGGGAGAAACTCCAATGGACGACACCCTTTTGGGGCAGAGGGGTCCGCGAAACCAGGGTTCCAGAGATTCTTTCTCTGGCCAACCCTATCAGTGCTCCTGAAGTGTTGCCCGATTGCTCACCTCTGGAAATGGTCAGGGTCATTTTTCCTTGTACCCCGTTGCCTGGTGAAATATAACCACCGATTCTTGGGTACAACAGATATCCAGAGGCTATCGCATCCCCTTCCATCTTTGTCCAATCTCATCCAGAGTATTACACAACATTACACCCAGTCAAAGGGAAGCAGCAACACACGAAATCCAAAAGCTACTACAAAATAGAGTCATCCAGATGGTCCCCTGAGACCAGATAGGATCTGGTTTTTCCTCATGATTCTTTTTAGTGCCAAAAGACAGGTGACTGGAGACCTATTCTGGATCTCAGCACACTGAACAAATTTGTAAAAACAGAGACATTCTGGATGGTCATGGTTCAGTCTATCCTTCCTCTCCTGGAAGACGACGACTGGAAGTGCTCTGTAGATCTTCAACATGCGTATTACCACATAAAAATGGACAAACGCTCAAGAAGATACCTCCTCTTCTGCATAGGAGCCAGTCACTACCAATTTTGAGTTCTGCCCTTCGGTCTCTCTACAGCCTCCAGAGTGTTCACCAAATGCATGGCAGTGGTTATCGCTCACTTGCGACTTCAAGGATTCCAGGCATTTCCATATCTAGACTACTGGCTCCCCCCCCCCCACCAAGCGTCTACTGGAAGAAGCCCTGCACTACACTCCTCACAGCACAATGCTTGGGAATCACTATAAAATGGGAGAAGTCCAACACGACCCAAGCTCAGTCTTTGGAATTCATAGGGGTACTGTTGGACACAAGAAATTGCACAGCATCTCTTCCAAACCACAGGCTTCAAAGAATAAGGCAACAGGTTCAACCGTTGCTCTGTCACCACAAATCTCACACTCGATCTATACTCTAACTCTTGGGGTCAATGGCAGCCTCGATCACCATTGTTCCTCTAGCCAGATTCCACATGATACTCCTTCAGTGGTTACTTCTCACTCAGTGGTACCCTCTACAAAATCCTTTGTTTTTTTTAGATAAGTGTAACTCAGAGATGTAAGCAAGATTTACTCTGATGGACGTCTCGAAATCCCCAACAATGGTTTCGCCCCTTCAGCCCCCATCAACCGAAAGCCACAGTGACCACAGACACCTCACTGATGGGGTGGGGGGGGGGGCTATGCCAGAGAAACTCGGTCCAAGGCACCTGGTCGGAGACAGAGGCCCTTTTGCATATCAATGTCCTGGAACTGAGGGCAGTGCTACTAGTACTGCAGGCATTTCATTCCATCCTTCCATCAGGGACAATTGTGATCCAATCAGACATGTCAGTGGTCTGGTACATCAACAAGCAAGGGGACACCAGATCTTACCCATTATGCCGAGAGGCTTTGAGAATATGGCAATGGGCGACAGCTTCCAACTGCTTTCTAACTACAATGCACATTCCTGGGAGCTCCAACGTGACAGTGGACAAATTGAGCAGGTGCATTCTACAATCTCACGAGTGGTCCCTCAACCCTATGATAGTGGCAAGAATCTTCAACCGCTGGGGCCAGCCTTGCTGTGACCTATTTGCCTCCCCAACCAACTTCAAGTGCAGCAACTATTTTGCCCTGATCCCCTGTCGGGGACAGTCACAGAGTGACGCTCTAGTCCATGCTTGGCCCTTGGGTCTACTTTATGCTTATCCTCCTCTTCCCCCCCATCTCCCAATTTCTGAAGAAAGCACGACAGTTGAAAAGCAAAGTGATCCTCATTGCTTCATACTGACCTCGGCAAGACTGGTTCCCCTTCCTCTGGTCTCACCTGCTAGATCAACTGTGGATCCTCAAATCAACCCCAATGTTGATCTCCCATCCACAGGGTCTGACTCACCCTAATCTAACAACCCTAAAACTGACAGCTTGATTTATCCACTTCCAATGATTGCCGGGCAGGAAAACCTCTCATCCCCTGTGCGCAATATTCTTATTGCATCTCATAAATCATCCACCAGACTAATCTAGCTCAATAAATGGGAAAGGTTTTCCCTATGGGCAGCGAATAAACAATTAGACCCCTTGTCAGCCCCAGTTTCGGTGGTTTTGGATTACTTATCACACCTTTTCCACTCTGAGGTGTCTGCCTCTACTATTAGTGTGCATTTAGCTGCCATTTCAAATTTCCACATTGGTTTTCAGGATTCTTCGCTTATGTCACATAGACTCTGTAAAACTTTCTTGAAGGGGGTTATCCACTTAAAACCTCCCTTTAGAGAACCAGTACAACCTTGGGATTTGGCATTGGTTCTGCAAACAGCTCCCCCCTTTGAATTTGCATCTTCATGTGATGTAAAATAAACTTTGCTTCTGACTGCAATCACATCGGCCAGACGCTTGTCAGAACTTCTGGCCTTATGCATCAAACCTCCCTATCTTATCTTCCATAAGGATAAGGTATCAATGAGAACGAATTCTTCCTTTTTACCAAAAGTGGTGTCAGAGTGGTCTATCAACCAATCTATTGATCCTCCAGTGTTCTTTCCTAACCATTCTAACAAGAGAGAGTATTGCCTGCACTCCTTGGATGTTCATAGGCAAATACGATTTTATCTGGACAGAATAAAATCTACCCGTAAATCAGACTAACTGTTTCTGGCCCTAGACAAGGTCATCCTGTATCAAAAGTTACATTGGCTTCATTGTTGAGAAATTGTATTACTTTTATTTACAACAAAAACAATGTTACCTTGCCTCACAGAGTGAAAGCACATTCTACAAGGTCTGTGGCAAATTCAGCAGCTTTCCATGCTAAGGCTTCCCTCAATAATATTTGCTCAGCTACAACCTGGGCCAAACCTCATACCTTTATTCTTCATTACAAATTGAACTTGGCCTCCAGAGGTAGAGCTTCTTTTAGATCCATGGTGCTCAGGAATGTCCTTCCATGAGGGCCACCCAGGGATACAGGTAGCTGGGGACTCTGTCCCATCAGTAAGGAATGAACTAAAATTAACAACATCAGATAAAGAAGTTATGTCTTACCATAACATTTCATCTGTGTTGTTGATCTTTGTTCATTCATTACTTCCCACCCTCTCTCCCCCTACGGAGGTTCCTGGTTGATCTCATATACTCCTTTACTGTAGGTCTGTTATGACCAGAGGTAGCCTCTACTTTTGTCTATCAACTTGCAAACTCGATCGGAGGTAAAAGGGAGCAGAGCATTCTGGGTAGGACCTTGGCTCGAGAGTTTTTGGCTGACGTGAGCTTGATATTTGGCTGGCTCGGTTCTGAGGACGGAACCGATAACCAGTGAATGAATGAAGATCAACAACACAGATGGAACGTTACGGTAAGACATAACTTCTTTTTTTGGATTAGTGAAAGAATATTACAAAACATCAATAATGCAATAATGGGCTGCATGCTATGAGAAAGTCTAGCTACTTAAAAAAATTTACTTGACAGGAACATATGTAGTAATTCATCCAGTTTCTCATAATAGTGTGTTAGGAAATCATTCTAACAGCAGATACTTAAATCAACCTTGTCTTCATAGTCTTCGGACATGCTTCAGTTATTGTCTTCCTCTTAAGGGCAGTTCTGTCCCAAGCGGAGTTCTTGGAGGAAGCAGTTGTCAATCAGGTAAGCATAAAACAACTTGCAGGAGAAAAGCATAACTTCACATACTGGTGCTAAAGCTCCTTGTGATTATGAAACTAAAAGTATGTGACCCCCACCCTCGACTCCTGGGCCCATAAAGAATATTCTGTACAAGGTCAGTCTCTAACACCTTATCCATTACAGTTTCTGGTTTTACTGAGCTCCTTTGAGTAGAGATATTTATAGAAGTTATAGCAGATCATGAGTCCTTTATACCAGATGAAGAGTCCTTCCAGCAGATTAAATATTTTGCAAACCTGACAGTTGATCCTAGACTTCAGACAGATTCAAGAAGACAGATTTTGTCTCTTACATTTCTGTAACTGGTTAAATACGGCTGTACATCTCTTCTGTAACCATTCAACCCTTTTTTAATTAAATGGACATCTTTGTTGCTGCACAAGGATTCAATGACAGCAAAAAACAGTTAAAACAATGAATGTACACTCACCACATGAGGGGATGTGGAAGCATATTTACTGCAAAGACAGACTTATTATTCCCCTCATCTACAGTTATGACCAGTTCCTCTCACAAATGAACTATACATAATGTCATCACGTTTGTCTTCTGTTGACAGATAGTCTTAGAAGTTGGGACTCATTAATCTGTTGTCCAACTAGAGGCCCCAATTAACATTAGATGAATGGCCACCACAGTAAACCCATCTCTAGACTCCAGATTTTGAAATACAAATCAGTTTTGTAATGCTTGCTTAAACATATGCACCGGAGCTCATGTGGCTGATTGTTAACATAATGCCTATAAGTTTTTATAAGGAAAACTAATTGTTAATGCAAGTGTCTTGTTGCTTCTTACTTACATTTAACACACAAAAAGCATACTACATTAAAAAGGCTGTAGAGACATTAGTGCTCACTGTCCAATGGCCCTTAGCTCTTGATGAGCTCTTGGGATACTCTTGGCAGGGAATCCCTTTAGTAAAGAATACTTCAACAGTGACATTGAAGGACATCCAGACTTATTGAAGGCAAAAGTACTCCTTACAGTTTTGTACACTTGCGTGGCATTTTTATTAACCTCTGATCACGAGGCTGCTGATCATGCCATCAAGTATTAATTATTACTACCATTACTCAATCATCAGACTTTACCTTTATGTTATTCAGGTTCACTTCAACCAACCGAGGATCATTGGCCTTTATTCTTCGTAAACTCTCTTCAACATTTGTTGGATTTGGAGGCTCATCAGGAACTGGGATGAGCTGTTCACATTTGACCACATCTGAAATCAAATTTAATAAATTACAAAAAATCAAACAACTTTTCAATACCTGTATTCGTTCTACAACCCAGACATAAGTACCTAGAACTGGCTGCTACTATTATAGCCAAATATAATGGAAGGTTTAAGAACAAAATCACACTTGGTGGGCCACTAACTTAAAAAAACAAAAAAAACTAACAGGAAAAAAATCTCAAATTATAAAACAGAAGTAGAATTCTTCACACTAGTGTCTGCATCAAGAATATCAATAGGAAACTACAATTGTGTAAGTTGCACTTACCCATACCAGTTGATGTTCGCATTCTTCACTGTTGCACAGCAGCTTTTAAGCTATATGGGTTGTTTCCTGCATAGGAAATAACAAATGGCCAACTTCAAAACACTGCCCCCCGTCTTCACTCTGACTGATGAGTGGCTAATCCCAGTTTAGAAAATCAGCAGTAAGAGTGCAGCTTTCATCACAACTTTCATGCCCATACAAGGTGGAAAGATCCTAACAATTCTGAATCAAACTAATAAAAACAAACAAACAAAAAAGATACAAACCAAATACAAACACAATCCTACTTTATATTTCAACTACAACTACATACAAGAGAGAAATTTTAGCTCCGTCCTTCTTAATCTGTCCGAAAAAGGATGATTTTTGGAGAAAACGGTTGTGAATTACCCTTAACAAATCATGACAATACTTAGAGTTATAGACTTCTTTTACTTCAGAAAATGTACATTAATGCGCATTGTCTTATTCTGCCAATGTTGTAAGTTATAGTACTAATATTTTGAAAGTGTCCCTGATTACATTTTTGGATTTGTTCATTATTCTGTTGAGAACTGTCCCTCACTGGTTGAGGGCTATGGTAGGGAGATGGACGGTGGGTGCAGCTACTGCAGCAGTGAGGAATTTGAACATATAATGTTATGGTAAGCGCAACTTACACAACTGTACTATGGTCATCATTCCCACTGCTGCAGTACCTTTTAAGCTACATAGGTTGACTACCACAGCTTACCCACCTTAGGAGGAGGAAGGGTATGGAATCATGAGCCCCCTGAGAATGGTCCTAGCAAAGATAGACCTGGACCTCGAAAAGGAAACCAGTTTGTAATGCTTTGTAAATGTATATACAGAGTTATGTGTAGCTGCCTGTGGAACACTTATACGGTCTACCTCTTTCCAGTATGCCACCGAAGACAAGGCTGTAGTATAATGTACCCTGATACTGCCTGAAATGGATTTGCCACAGTGGGAACAAAAAAAATCGTTAGCTGAGGACAACCACCTGGAAATTGTCTGTTTAGAACACAGTGTCCTTTTTTTGCTTCTTGTTAAAAAACAAATACCTGATCAACTTTTCTAAAGGGCTTAGTTCTGTCAAGATAGCACCTGAGCTGCCTATGCATGCCCAGAATATTCAGGATCCTTTCTCTCCGGTTATTAGGTTTTCGATAGAAAACTGTGAGATTGATGGCTTGATTCAAAGTAATCTCATACCACTTCGGACATGCATGAGGGCCATTTGTTCTTAGAGAGAGCCTATCTCTGTGGGAAATCAGATACCGCTCACCCATCATGACAGCTTCCAACTCCGATAGTCTTCTTGTAGATGTAAGAGCAATGACAACTTCAGTTTTCCAAGTGAAGAACCTTAAATCAGCTTGATGGACAAGTTTAAAAAAATGACAGTCAATTTCTCCAGCATAAAGTCAAGATCTCAAGGAGGAGGCAACCCGTTTATGAGGTGGTCTCGGATATAAAATTCCTTTCAGAAACTGTTTCACGGTAAACAAAGAAGAAGTAAGAGGAGGATATGTGGACAGACATTCTGAAATATCCACAATATAAACCTTTACAGAGGAATATGAGAGTCCAAAGGAAAGCAACTCTCAAAAATATTTCAGCACTAGTGGTACAAAATCCCTGATGCACCACTGGTTATTGATTAGCCACAAACTAGAAAATCACTTCCACTTACCAATATAGGATTTTCTAGTAGCAGGTTTTCTTGCATTCTTTAGTACCCACTGCACATCCTCATGAAATAAATGCCTGTAAGGTATTAGAATTTAATCAGCCAGGCAGTCAATTGAAGGTGATCGATGCAGGGTTATATCAAACTCCCTCTATCTGACTAGAATCAGTCTTTGAGGAAGCTTGTGGTAATTGCCCTTGGCTACTTTAATACGAGGACAGAACCAATGTTGCTTGGGCAAAAAGGGGGTCATCACAATGATTTTTGGTGTATCATTTTGAATCTTCAAAATTACCCTGGATATCAGTGTAAAGGAATGAAATGCATACAAGAATATTTGGGTCCAAAGAAATGAAAATGAAAATGCGTCTGATTTCCAGGCTTGCTTGCAAACAGCTCTGAACAAAATTTGTTTAGCTGTCTGCTTTGAATGGTAGGGAACAAATATACTTGAGGTGTTCTGCACAACTGGATCAGTTCCTGGAAGACCCCCCTACTCAATTTCTATTCATGAGGGGCTTTCCTTGTCCTGTACAGCTTTGTCCTCCACTATGGTTTGCTCTGACGGAATGTAACATACTCACAGAGTTAAGAAATTCTGAAGAATTAACTCCTAAAGCCATCATTGCCATCCTGCATAAGGGGTACGACCCTGTACCTCCCTGCTTGTTTATATACCATATGACTGAAGTAAAGTCCAAATCACTTGAAAAGGTCCTGGGGCCATAGGTGATGCACAGACTTCAAGACATGCATCACAGTCAACATCTCTTTTAAATTATTTGACATACAGCAGTGAAAATGTGTATGGGGGGCTCAGAAGGTAAAATATAACAAAGGAGGTAGATTTTGAGGAAATTATGAAAATATTTGGCATGGAAGATGTGACCTCAGTAGTAGGAATTTGGAGTGAATTTACATATTATTCACCAAGATAGACAAACTGGGCTAGGCTAGACAGAAAGTACAGTTGTGTACCTACCATAAATGTAGATGTTCGAGTGTATTCACAGTTGCAGTCATTACACTTGGGTTATCCTGCTGGCAGGCTACCCGCAGTCGGCCTGAATTCCAAAGTCCTGGTCTGGCATCGGTTGCGGTTGCCTCTTCCCTGACGTCAGCGTGCCATGGGTATAAAAGTTGCAGCCGACACCATTTTCTTCAGTTTTTCTTGCCTCAGATGTCAGTTGCCCCCAAAAGGGTAGGCTGTAAAAATTTTGACCATAAAAAAGCATGCACATAACCTTCATCTACAAGCAAATACACCTCATAGGTTGTATAGAATAGAGAGGTACAGATAAGTCCCAGCAAATAAAAAAGGGGGATGGTGGGAGGGTAACTTGGACTGCAACAGTGAATACACTCGAACATCTACATTTATGGTAGGTACACAACTGTACTTTGTTCATCGTGTTTCACTGCTGCAGTCATTACACTTGGGTTGAATCCCAAAGCTGAGGTTGTGTGGCTGGGCCTAAATAGAGTTTGGAGTGGCTATGAGGCCCTGCAGAACTGCAGTGGCAAGGCCTGCTCTGGATTTAGAGTAGAGAGGTAAATGGTAGTGTTTTGTAAAAGTGCGCACTAAAGTCCAGGTCGCAGCCTCCAAAATGTCCTTGGTTGGTACTCCTCTGAGGAAGGCTGCTGAAGTGGCTGCTGCACTGGTAGAATGTGGCCTAATGCCCTTGGGCACTGATTTGCCATGTTGTGAATAGCAGAAACGAATGCAGTGGCCTATCCATTTTGAAATAGTCTGCTTTGAAATGGCTTTTCCTTGCGATCCTGCAGCATATGCCGCTAAGAGTTGCTCAGTCTTTCAGAAGGCTTTGGTTTTGTCCAAGTAAAAGCGTAGCTGTCTGTGTATGTACAAAGAATGCAGAAGTCTCTCCTCCTTATTCTGTTGGTTTGGATAAAAGGTAGGCAAATGTATGGTTTGGTTAAGAGCCACACTGGACACTACCTTAGGCATAAATGTTGGGTTTGTCCTTAGAGAAACCCTGTCCTGATGGAAAACAATAAAAGGTTCCACAGCCATTAGTGCCTGTAACTCTGAGACTCTTGTTGCTGAAGTTATTGCTAGGAGAACAGCAGTTTTCCATGACAAGTATTTTATATCTGCTGTATTGGCTGGTTCAAATGGAAGCAGTGTGAGTTTTTCCAAGACAAAATTGAGGTCCCATGCAGTTATTGGAGCTCTCCTTGGAGGTCTTATGTTTTTGGCCCCTCTGAGAAACTGTCTTAGCAGTGGATGAGAAAAAATAGGTGGGTCCGTATTGTAATGAGCTGAAATGGCAGAGGCATGGATCTTAACTGATGAGAAGGATAGGCCTTTGTCCAGCATCTCAGGTTTGCAAAATCTGAGGAATATTTGGTACAAGCATGTCAATTCCCTGCGCTTGGTTTCAAGCACAGAATCTCTTCCATTTTTCTGCATAAGATCTTCTGGTGCTGGGCCTCCTGGCCTCCAAAATAACATCCATAACTGCTTTAGAGAGAGATGTGTTCTGAATGATTACATTATCCGCCATGCAGCCAGATTTAGGGTTCTGAGTTGGCTGTGCAGGATCTGATTGTTCTGTTGGGTCAGCAAATGAGGTATTAGAGGCAATGTCCAGGCTGGGCCTTGAGACAAGCTCTTTAGGATTGGGTACCAGTGCTGGTGTGGCCAGTCTGGAGCAATCAGTATTATTTTTGGCTTCTCTTGTCTGAGCTTTAGGAGTACCTTGGAGAGGAGAGGCAGATGAGGGAAGGCATATACTGTAAGGGCTTTCCAGCTGAATGAAAGGGCGTCCACTTTCCATGCTTGCTTGTGATAAGTCCGAGTGCAGAATCTCTGTAGCTGGCCATGTTTTTGAAGTAAGAAGTCAGTTGCCTGTGTTTGTCTGGCGTGAGATAAGCCATCTGGGCAGTTGTATTTAAGCTTGCACCCAGGAATATTATCTCGAGAGGGTATTAGTTTTGATTTATTTTCGTTTACTATGTACCCTAGGCAAATTAGTAATCTTTTTACAAACGCCAGATGCTGTAGTAGGATATCTTTGGTCTTTGCTTGAATAAGGCAGTCCAAGTAGGGATATATTTGAATTCTTCTTTGTCTGCAAAATGCAATTACTGGTGCCAGGCATTTTGTGAAGACCCTGGGCGCAGTAGATAAGCCAAAGGGCAGTGCAGAGAATTGGTAGTGCATTGAGCCAGCTATGAATCTGAGGTATCTTCTGCAAGACTGTGATTGGGACATGCAGGTATGCCTCTTTGAGGTCCAAAGTTACAAGTCAAGCCTTCTTGTCCAGCATGGGCAGAAGCTGCTGTAGAGTCAACATTTTGAATTTTGGGACGTCCAGAAAAGTATTTAGAATAGACAGGTCCAGAACTGGTCTCCAGGCTTTGCCCTTTCTTGGTACTAAGAAAAGTCTTGAGTAAAATCCTTGTCCCTGCTCTTGTTGCAGCACTGGCTGAATAGCCCCCATGTCCATGAGAGATGAAACTTGTTTTTGTGCCTATGCCCATTGATTGCGTGGCAGGTCTGGCATACCTATTGCCTTTGGAAGGGTGTGAAAGTGGAACCTGTAGCCCTGAGAGACTATATTTAAGACCCATTTGTCCTGGGTGATCTTGTGCCAGTTTTGTGAAAAAAGTGCTAGCTTTCCCCCTAAGGGTGCTGCCAAAAAATAAGTGCTTGGCATTGACAGAGGGAAGTCATTGGGACTGTTTTCTATAAGGCTGCGATTTGTCTTCTCCGCTTTTGGAGGTAGAAGCACCCCATTGTTTGGGCCTGCATGAGCCCTGGGGCTGTTGCCTGCCTCTAGGGCGTCTGAATCTGCCTCTTTGTGGTCTGTCTGACACTGGAAAGGACCAATTCTTAGGGGGCCAGTTCCTGCTAAATCTGGGTGGCTGTACCTGCAAGAAATCCTTTACTGTCTGCATAGATTTAGCCTTATCCTCCATTTTCTTCAACACCTCTTCTGCCTTAACACCAAACAAAGTATCACGTTGTAATGGAGCATCCAATAATTTTGCTTTAACATGATCAAGCAGATTCTGTTCCTTTAACCAAGCATGCCTTCTAATAACAGAACCTGTAACAGCGGCCCTGCACAAGGCCTCCAGTGAATCATAGCCACATTGCAAAGTATGTTTTCCCACTTGTTCAGCTGCATGCAATAAATCCTGCAAATCTTTGTTCTCAGAACATTCAGAATTTGTCAACATTTTTTGTTTTAACAAAGACATTAAGTATTGCTGATATTTGAGCATATGGAATTGACAATTTAAAGCGCTTACAGCCAAGGTAGCAGAAGTGTAAACTTTTTCCCCCCCATCTGTCCAAAGCCCTAGAATCTCTATCTGAGGGGACATGGTTTTTAGCAGAAGCAGCCTTGACCCCTTTGGGACCCTGTGAGATAGTTTCTGGGTCAGCAGCAGGGTTTTTAAAAAGAAATTTATGGGAGTCTGGAACCCTGTAGTATCTGTCCGGCTTAACAGGAGTAGGAGGTAAAGAGTCTGGAGACAGGCTGGACTCTGAAAATACATCATCTACTATGTCTAGAACAGGGGGAATTGCAAGAGGTCTGTGCTGAGGAAGTAAAAGTAAGTCTCTAAGTCTTTTCTTAGAATCGGAATAATCTTGGCTCTTCCAGTGGAAATGCTCCCTCATGGTATGCAGGGTTTCCCCAAATGAATAGTCCCCAGGAGGAGAAGCTGAAGGAATAGAATCTTCAGCATCAGAATCCTCATAGGGAGGAACAGAATATCCCTGTTCAGAAGAGGATTCAGAGGAAATGGAAACCTGATCAGAGGAATCATATTCAGTGTCTTGCTTAGGCCTGTTATCAGGAGGGGGATGGGAACCCCTGATCAAAGTTATTAGGTCTTCGGCCATTTTGAGCATCTGTTTCATAGGCATAGAAGTCTGTCCTGGAGAATGCTGTACTGGTTTCCTTGTCTTTAAAACTGTTTTAGACTTTGTCTTGGATGCTGAAGTAGGCTTTATATAAAGCTGTGTAGGTCTGAAGACACCCTCAGAAGCCAATGCCTGCTCAGCGGCTCTGGACCCATCTGAGGGATTAATTTCCGAAAGGCCAATACCCTTGAGTATCCAGAGGCCTATCTGTCTTCACGTGGGAGTCGGAGGCGGCCTGTGGCTCTGAGGTAGCGGGAGTCAGGGGCTGGGAAAGCGCCTCACTGAGCACCGGTGACTGGCCTAGAAGAGGCTTCATCGTCGGTTTTGGACCTCGGATGCTTGCCCTTGTCTTTATCCTTGCGTTTTTTTATGAATTCCGGCCGTCGGTTGTTCCGACGGCATTATATAGTTACACCTTCTGCCAAAATAATGAAAAGCAAAATCATACTGACGCTTAATAGTGAGTTGGTTAAATCTAGCACAAAACCGACAACTAGCAATGTCATGGTCAGGGCCTAGGCAAGGAATACAGTAAGAATGAAAATCCTTATGAGGTATTTGCTTCCCACAAGAAATACAGTTGTTAACTTTTTCTGACATTGGTCTGGAGCAAGAAAAAAAGTTTCCTCGATGGGGTACTTAGCTTTATTGAAGACTTCGGCTCTGAAATTCGATTTCAAAAATCTCGGCCGACCGGCACTTGCGAACTGCTTTTGCTTCGGGCACCGCGTGGCAAGAAAGACTGAAGAAAATGGTGTTGGCTGCAACTTTTATACCCATGGCGCACTGACGTCAGGCAAGAGGCGACAGCAACCGACGCCGGACCAGGACTTTGGAATTCAGGCTGACTGCGGGTAGCCTGCCAGCAGGATAACCCAAGTGTAATGACTGCAACAGTGAAACACGATGAACATCTTACATTTCACTGGAACATATGCATTTAATTGAAGGTTTTGATATGCAACAAAAACTATTTCAGATCATGAGCCAACATTAACTAAAATAAAAATGCAGGGTAATGAAATAAAAATGAGACACTGGTACTTTCCCATCTATCTGTTGAAAAGAGAGGAATTTTAGGAATGGGTGGTGGAAATGATCTGGGAGTTATTAGAGAAGATAGAAATTTCTTCTGAAAATATAGCTAGGGAGTGGGATGAAATTAAAGTGGAGTTTAAAAACAGGGTGGTTAAGAAGTAACAAGAATTACTTAGAGGGACACCAATGGCAAAGTATTACAGAATAGGGGAATCTCACAAAACAAGAACAGGAGCAATTGCAGAATCCTAAACTGAAAATAAGGGATTACCTCGATAATATGCATGAATTAAAAAAGATTGCTGTTAAGCCACTGTTTTTTTGATAACTCCAGAGCACAAAAACTTAGCAAAACGACTCAGGCAACAGAACGTAGAGGTTGTCGCCAAGCTCAGGGAGCCTATAACAAGGAAGATAGCAAGAGATCCTGTGGCGGTACTAGAAATATTTTGGAAATTGTATGAAAGTCTATATAAAGCAGAAAAATATGAAAAATCAAGGAAAGGTAGAAATGGAAATGTTTACAGATGAATTAAATATGCCAGGGTTAGAGGTAGATGAGGCTTGATTATCAACTGTTAGGACAGGAGCATGTGACATAAAAATGGTGATGTATAACCAACTCATGGGAAAGTCCCCCAAAATAGATGGTATTCTTTTGGATGTTTGGAAGCTAGTAGGGAAAAAAACTGAAAGATCTGGAAGGTTTTGTTTTAACAGTATTTTAAGATAAGAAGTACAAACATCCTGGAAGAAAGTGGTGGTGGCTGTAATACCTGTAGAGGGTAAAGACCAATCAGATCCCGTTTTATACAGGCCCATTTCAATCCTAAACAAAGCAATGTCTTCTGGCTTATCTCAGTTAGAGGTCACCACAGCGGACCACCAGTCCGCAGACTGAATGGCAGTAGTGTTTTTACGGTGTCAAGTTCCCAGCCTGGCGCCCAACCTTCAAAGATGGCACACTAACATCCACGCACCTACCTGCATGTCTTTAAAACTCACTAGACCACAGGGAGGACATGGAGACTCTGCACAGAAGGCACACCAGCCGAAAATCGAACAGAAGAACTTCTTGTTGCGAGGAGACAATGCTAACCTCTGCATCACCGTGGCCAATCCCATTTCAATCCTAAACTATGACTATAAATTGTTTATGTCTACAATGGCTAACAGAATGGCAGAGGTGATGCCAACACTGAATGCATCAATGTGGTTTTGTGGTGGGGAGACAAACTTTTTGACATTAACAGAACACTGATGATCCACAGAGATGCATAATGTAAGAAAATACCACTGATGTTGGTGGGGCTTGATGTATCGAAAGAATTTGACAGAGTAATGTGGGAGTTTATGAGCAGGGCAATGGAAGCGTTTGCATTCTTGATAAAATTATAAGGTTGATTAGGAGGATATATGAGGGATCGGAGGCAAAATTTAAAGTGTGTGGGTTCCTCTCTGATAATTTCTGTTTGAGCAGAAGAACCAGGCAGGGGTGTCCTCTTTCCCCTTTGCTATCTGTATTATATTTGGAACCACTAGCAAAGTAAATAAGGGACTCGGAAATTCAAGGACATAACTGGTATGTTAGTCAAGAAAAGCTGGCTTTATTTGCTGATGATATTATTTTATACCAGATAAAAACAGAAAAAAGGACATTTCGGTGTTGGTGGAACATTTTTAGGCAGTTTCAGACCTTTTCAGGATACAAAATGAATGAAGCTAAAACAAAGGCAATAGCTGTAAATTATGTATCCACACACAAACTGATTCAGCAATATCTGTATTTATGGAGGCATGATAAAATTAAGTACGTATGATTATGGATTAAAAAAGAATCTGGTGTGGCAGCTAAGAATATATGGGGAAAAGACTAACAAAAGATAATACAAAAACAGAGAAATTGGAAACTTTGTTATATGGAAATGGATAGCAAGATACAAGCAGTTAAAAGGTTTTTAGTCCCTTTAGTTTTATACACAGGTCAGGCATATTTTTATCAACCAGAGGAGAAGTTGTGGATAGCATTTAATAAAGAGCGGAAGGATTTTACCTGGGATGGGAAGATGGAAAGAGTCAAGTGGGATAAGCTGACTCAAACAAGGCAGTTTGGAATTACCCGATTTGAAGGGGTATTTCAGAGCTACAGTCAAGGCTCCTATACATAGTATGAGTAGAAACCTATAATTCAAAATGGAAAGGGATGATGATGAAACAGGGGGAATCTCAAGAAACAAGGGAAGACTGGGATTTTGGATGCAGATCCTTAAGGAAAATAACAACAATACAGCATATTATATTCATAAAGTACAGAAGGTATTCCAAGAACTAAGCCAACAAGGGAATAGAGAAAAAAAGATTCTACCCATATGGATGACTGCAATTATGGATACAGACAATAGGCAAGAGGGGGCTGGAATTTATTGGAGAAAACTGGCAAAAGAACCAAGGTATTGGGAGCAAATAACTAGAGAGGAAAAGGTAATAGAATGGAAACAGGCGAAGAATTTACTTGGCGACTGCAGAGCAAATAAAATGTTGCATGACAGTTATAAGAATCAAAAACTGTTAAAACAGAGTAAGAACCACATTGGATCACAGAAGGATCAAGCGCTTTTGTTTACTTGTATTAGCAAACTTTATCAGGCCAGTTTGCTAATACAAGTAGGTCTGATGAAGTTTGCTAATACAACTAAACAAAAGCGCTTTAATCCTTCTGTGATCCAGTGTGGTTCTTACTCTGTTTTAACAGTTTTTGGTTCGTGTTTTTATTTAGTTATAAGAATCAATCAGAGGTAGGTCTCCCAAATATGTAATGATGTCTACAGTATTTAAGATCTTTGCTTGGAAGTGTTTAAATAGGTATTATTACCCTCAAGCAGACCCCAAATAATTTTTCCTCAGGCAGACAGCAAATGTTGGAAGTGTGATTTGGAAGAAAGAGGCAAATGGGAAAATTTTCTGGGAGTGTAATACGTTGGCAGACTTTATAGATTCCTTGGGTGAGCAAATTGGTGTCACTAAGGAAATTATTTTTTGAGCTATGATACAGAACTGGAATTGCCTAGACATAGTAAGGCCTTGCTGAGTCTAATTATGGTGGCTGCCAAAAAAGCAGTTACTAGAAAATGGAAATCAAAGTCTAAACCAACTGTACTAGAAGTAGTGAATATAGTGACAGAGATAAAACAATCTGAATGGGATCTTTGGAAAAGGGTAAGAACAAATTGCATAAAAATGGGAACTGTGGGAAGAATACATGTAGAGGAGGAATGAGGTTTAAAAGAAGGCAGGATTTGAATGAGCTATGTAATGTTTGACAATGAGTGGATAGATAAGTGGCATATAATATACACAACGAACACTATGCCAATGCGGTTTGTGATATATAATGTTTGCAACTAAAATTAATGTTGATATGGTTTAAGGTCAGCAGGACTAAGACAGAACATATGTGTGTGAATGAGAGGGAGGATAGAAGAATGGTGATGATGCAGAGAGTAAAGGTGGATGAGTTTAAGTACTTGAGATCAACCGTTCAGAGTAATGGTGAGTGTGGAAGAGAGGTGAAGAAGAGAGTACAGGCAGGATGAAGTGGGTGAAGAAGAGTGTCAGAAGTGATTTGTGACAGACGAGTACCAGTAAGAGTGAAAGGGAAGGTCTACAAAAGGGTAGCGAGACCAGCTATGTTATATGGGTTGGAGTCAATGGCATTGACAAAAAGGCAGGAGTCAGAGCTTGATGTGGCAGAGTTGAAGATGTTGAGATTTGCACTGGGTGTGACGAGGATGGACAGGACTAGGAATAAGTATATTAGAGGCTCAGCCCAAGTTGGAAGGTTTGGAGACAAAGCCAGAGAGGCAAGATTACATTGGTTTGGACATGTGCTGAGGAGGGAAGCAGAGTATATTGGGAAAAAGATGCTAAGGATGAAGCTGCCAGATAACAGGAAAAGAGGGAAGCCTAAGATAAGGTTTACGGATGTGGTGAGAGAGGACATGCATGTGGTGGTTGGTGTAACACAGCAAGACGCAGAGGACAGGAAGAAATGGAAACCGTTGATCTGCTGTGGCGACCCCTAACGAGAGCAGCCTAAAGAAGAAGAAGAAGAAGAAGATGGTTTCTTTTTATTTATATAAATGTGTGACTGCCAATGTCATTTGTGATAACTTAATAAAGATGTTTAACAAAAAAATCTCCTTTAATTTGATGTGCTTTGGTCTGTGAAGGACTCCACAGGGCTTTAAATTTTACCACCCATTGAAACCGTTCCCCAAGCAAAATGTGACTATTGTGAGAGACTGGTTTGGTGTATGAGGGACAGGAGAGATGTGGGTTCAGATAAATTTGTTACTTTCACCAATGCAGTTCCTTCTTTATAAAGCCCAAAACTGGAATCTGTTACTCCAAAGAATGTAAATGCTGGATCCATGTGTTTTTTTTTAGAAACCACTGTATCTTTCTAGTGTTACCTGGCTAGTGGAATCATAAGAATCATAGAAGCCATGAACCTAAGTCAGAGACCGACTGGAGAAGCTTATGAAAAATTCCAGATAAAAGACACCTTCTGTTATAAAAAGAAAGGCTTTTAATACAGAAGAAAAAACAATGCTACTCAGAAACACAATACAGTGAGATAGAGTTAAGAGGCTTTTGCAGTATTTATCTGGAGCCTACACTGAGTGGTTAAGACAGTCATAACCCAAGTTAATGACTCTTGACACATGAATAAAGACTCTGCAAAGAGAAGGAAATCATCTAAATAAGGGAAGATATGAATGCCATATAATCTGCAATAAACTATGACTGGGGCTAGGCATTTTGTGAATACTCCTAGAGCTCTAAATAAACCAAAGTAGTAATGCAATGAACTGATTATGTGACCCAGAAACAGAGAACCTTAGAAAATTATTGAAGCATACTGCTAAGGGAATGTGGAAGTAACCATTTTTTAGATGTAGAGTTACCAAGTACCTCATGGGAGGAATGAGGAATAACAGGTTCTGCAGGGTCAACATTATGAATTTTGGAAATTTCACATACAGGTTTACAAATAAAAGATCTAGATCTAGCTTGGTCTCCAAAAGGCTTCTTTTCTTAGTACCAGAGACATTCTGGAGTAGAAGCCTTTGCCCCTTTAACTTACAGATAGTGGGTCTAGGACCCCTTGGGTGTGTAAACACTGAATAACCTGAGGAAAATATTTTGTATGGTTTAGATGGTGGGGAGGTACTCCTTTGAAAGGAGTTATCTAGTGCCATCTGTAACCCTCCCGTACCACTTTTAACACCCAAAAACCTGAAACAATCTTTTCCTAAAGGGGAATGTTGAGGGTCAGTTAGAGGGACATATTTCTAATCATGTCAACCAATTTGTTAATGACAGTTATAGAACTATAGATTGTATAAAAAGATTTATAAAGTCTAGGAAATCAAAAATAATGAAGTCATTGTTTGTTAGTTACATTAGACCCAAACTTGAGTATGGAATAACAATATGGAAACCCTATAAGAAAACAAGCATGAGTAAACTGGAAAGAATACAGCAGAAATATACCAAGGGCATCCATAGATGTGAAACTTTTAAGTTATCATGAAAGACTAAAATATTTGAACGTGTACAGTGTCCCTTACAGATAAACCAAGAGGAAATCTTATTCAGGTATATAGGGCATTTAGAGACAATTACCTCTGGGAATGTTTGGGGTTATCAATAAGCAATAGAGAATCATCAGACAACCTATGTAAAAGATTCTATAGGAATCAGAAGTTTACTAATTGGTTCTCTGACAAAGTAGCCAATACATGGAACAGACTACCAAATTTCATTGAAGCAAGTACTAATTTAGATATTTTTAAGAACAGCCTGGACATTTATTATGGGAACAAGTGTTTTGGTATATTGGCAAGCTAGAAGAGCATTAATGCCCGTGCTTGAAATATTTGTATGTACACTTGCAGAGATACTGACTGGGGGGATGAAAGAAGGTAAAGAATGCTAGCAAGGTCTTTGTGTACTGCTGAACTGTCACTTTCTGAAAAAGACACCTATTTCTTGTTGGTGTTACCCTCCTGCCATGTATTTTGTATTCGTTGTTTGCCAGAAAAAGACAGGTTTTGTTTATTTGGCTTTTTGTGCAGGAGGGAGGACTATAAATTTGTAATGGGGTACACAGTAGATCTTAGAACTCCCAGAATCAGTTTCATTTCCCTCTTTAATTATATTATTTGGCAACATGGGTTGCATAATAGTGAAACAATACCACCTTTTCTAAAGCAAAATCTAAGATTTCAGACCTTACCTCATTAGCAAACTTATGGTTTCTTAACCATACATATATTCTCAACAGTGCAACAGCAGCAGTGGCCCTAGACACAGTACGTGCACAATCATACACACTCTTCAAAGCATCTTTCATAAAAGATCTTTCTTCTGTAGAAGAGTGGAAGACAATTCCATTAGACTGTCCATATGACAAAGCATAAATTTCCACACATATGTCTGGTAATTCAGAATTCTGAAAGGCTAAAGTGAAAGAAGAAAATAAGAAGTTATGTACCTACCATAACGTTCCATGTTAGTTGTCTTCTCTCGCCTTCTTTCTTGCTTGATGGGTTCGGAGCCGATCCCTCGGCTCCGACTCGGCACTTGCTAAGCTCGAGAGTCACTTTTACCAGCTCGAGGCAGCCCCATATCCCATGATGCAAGGCGGTAAGTACCCAGATCTCGTTTGATGACAAAGGGCAATAGCACCAAGCATAAAATACTTCCCAAAGGAAGAAAGAAACTTACAGATGGAAGAAGGACCAGGTTTGAATGGTCTTCAGCATAACAGTTTCTTATAACAAGGTCTGTCCAGGCCAGGGGAAGGAGGGAGGGTCGCAAGAAAGAAGGCGAGAGAAGACAACTAACATGGAACGTTATGGTAGGTACATAACTTCTTAATGTTAAGTTGTCAATCTCGCCTTCATTCTTGCTTGATGGGACCGCCCTAGCACCTCTATCCTGGGTGGCTCAATGGAACAAACTCTTGAGGACTGTAGAGCCAAAACTGGCTCTGTCCCTGGAGGCCAAGTCCAATTTGTAATGGGAAACAAAAGTGTGAGGAGTGGCCCAAGTGGCCGCTGCACAAACAGTGTCTAAAGGAAGTCTAGCTTGAAAAGCTGTAGAAGTAGCTAAGCTCCTAGTTGAATGTGCTTTAGGTTTTGAGCACAGCTGTTTTCCCCTGAGCAGATAAATTTCAGAGATGACCGAAGAAAGCCATCTAGATAAAGTCACTTTAGAAACAGGAAGGCCATTTTTATTATCCGCATAGGAAACAAAAAGTTGATCAGATTTTCTAAATTTTTTTGTTCTGTCCAAATAATATCTAAGTTGACGGTGGACATCAAGATAATGTAGCTTTTGTTCAGCTCTATCTGAATAGTTGGGGAAAAATACAGGGAGATCAATGGATTGATTCAAATTGTTCTTTGAAGCGACCTTAGGCAAAAAGGTTGGGTTAGTTCTCAAAGATACTCTGTCTTTGTGAAAAACCAAATAGGGGGGTCGAACCAAAAGAGCATGAAGTTCAGACACCCTCCTGGCCGATGTAATAGCCACTAGGAATAAAGTTTTCCAAGAAAGATATTTCAGGGAACAAGAAACAGCTGGCTCGAAGGGGAAGAATCAAGGATGTCAGCACTAAATTTAGATCCCACTGAGGAGGAGGATTCCTGATTGGAGGCTTTAGTAGGAAAATTCCTTTCAAGAAGGCCCTGCAGAGCCTATGGGACATAATATTATGATCTGCTATCCCGACATGAAAATTGGAAATAGCAGCCAATTGAACTCTGACTGTGGAAGAAGAGGAGCCTGCATGAAAAATCTCTGCTAAGAAGTCCAGGACTGCCTGAACAGGGGCAGTAAAAGGATCAATATTCTTGGCCTTAGCCCAATAAGAGAAACGTTTCCATTTGCTTGTATAAATCCTCCTGGTAGAGGATTTTAGCGAAGCTACTATGATGTCTCTAACTGGGTTAGAGATCAAAGGAAGCCTGGCTAAGGAAGGAAGTGGAGCAACCATGCTGTGAGGTTGAGAGAAGGGATTGACCGGTGCAGCTGACCCGATTGGTGAATCAGAAGATCTGGCACTGGGTCCAGATGCCACGGCTGCACCAAAAGGTGATGATGGAGGAACGGGAACCAAACTTGTCGAGGCCAGTCGAGGCCAGTAAGGGGCAATGAGAATCAATTTGGCTCTCAAAACGGTAGCTTTCTGGATAACCTGAGGGATCAGAGGAAATGGAGGGAAGGCATAAAGAAGTCCCTGGGGCCAATCCTGGGTCAGAGCGTCTCTGGGGGGATGGCCTGATGGAGGGAAGAGGCAGAAGAAGTCTGGACATTTGCTGTTTTGGGGAGTAGCAAAAAGATCGCAACATGGACGACCCCATTCCAGAAAAATCTCTTCCGCTATAGATTGCTTGAGAGACCACTCGTGAGGCATGAGAATAGCTCTGCTCAATCTGTCCGCTACAATGTTGGTTTTCCCAGGGATATGCGTTGCTACCAGAAACCGATGAGAGGAGATCGCCCATTGCCATAGTCTGAGCGCTTCTCGACACAAGGGGTAGGACTTGGTTCCGCCCTGTTTGTTGATATACCAAACTACAGACATGTCTGTGTGGACTGCAATTGTCCCTACGGGAAGAAAGTCGTTGAGGGCTTGCAACGTTAAAAGCACTGCTCTCATCTCCAGGACATTTATGTGCAGATGGTACTCGAACGGCTGCCACGTCCCATGAACCATCCTGCCCTGATAATGACCCCCCCACAAGATCAGGGAGGCATCCGTGGTGACAGTGGCTATCGGGGATGGGGGTACAAAGTACCTGCCTTGGTGAACCTGAGGAGATGTGATCCACCAAGCAAGATGCTCTTTGCATGTCTGTGTCACCAGAATCTGGTGACGCATTGGAAGTTGTTGGTATGACCATTGTGTGAACAGCATCCACTGAAGAAGGCGCATGTAGAATCGAGCCAGGGGAAGAAGAGTAATGGCCGCAGCCATGAGACCTAATACCTTTAGAACCATTCTGGCCTGTACTTTCTTGTTGGCCAGAATGATTCTGACATGACTCTGAATGTCTGAAACTCTTTGATCTGTAAGGGTAGCTGACATCCGAACAGTGTTTAAGTTTGCCTATGAAGGTAATAGACTGGCAGGGCGATAAGGATGACTTTTCAAGTTGATCGAGATGCCCAAATGAGAACAAAGGTTTATTGTGTAATCCCTGGCTTGTGTAAGCTGATGCCTGGTGGTGGCTGACAGGAGCCAGTCGTCGAGATACGGAAACACCTGGAATCCTTGACGTCTCAGGTGAGCCGTGACCACTGCCATGCATTTGGTGAACACTCTGGGGCTGTAGTGAGACCAAAGGGCAGGGCTCTGAACTGGAAATGACTGGACCCCAGCCGAAAGCGGAGAAATCTCCTGGAGCGTCTGTGAATTTTGATGTGATAGTACGCATCCTGAAGATCTATTGAGCACATCCAGTTGTCCTTCTGTAAGAAGGGCAGAATTGACTGAAGAGTGACCATTCGAATCTTGTCTTCCTGACAGACTTGTTGAGTCTGCTGAGATCCAATATTGGTCTCCAGTCTCCCGTCTTTTGGGGACCAAAAAGAACCTTGAGTAGATTCCGGCTCTGAATGGTCTGTTGTAACTGGCTGAATGGCTCTTTTGCAGTAGTTTTGAGACTTCTAACTCTGCAATTTCCCTTAGACCGGGTGGTACATCTGGAAGGGAATTTGAGGGAAGGGACTTTCCCCGAAAGGAATTATGTAACCCTTGGATATGATCGACTGTACCCATCTGTCTTGAGTGAGGGAATGCCAGGCTTCTGGGTACAGTGATAATCTTCCCCCGACTGCCTCCAAGGAGGGACAGCCGGGCAACATCTCAGGGATGCTGAAAGGGCTTGTCAGAGAGAGGCTCTCTGTTTCCCTGGTTTTCGGACCCCTCTGCCTCTAGAGCGCCTGTTGTTGTTACCCCTCTGCCTCTAGGGGTAAACTGACCACGTGAATCCGGCGCGACTCCTTGGGATTTACGGAACCACATTTTCCCACCTTTCTGTCCTTTGGGATAAGGTCTAGAAGGGGTGGAAAAACGGACTCCTACAGCAGAAAGAGTCTTGCCGTCCTGTTCGCACCTGGTCAAAGTTTCCTTCACCTGAGGGCCAAACAAAGCTGACCCATCAAAGGGAGAATTTGTGAAGGACGCCTTAAAGGGATCCGCAAAATCACATAGCCGCATCCAGGCTTGGCGCCTAAGAGCCACACCTGTACCTGCGGCTCTACTCGCTCCATCAGCAGCATAAGATATTAGCCGCATGGAAGAGTTTGCAATGGAATTAAGGGTTCCTAGCTGCGAAGCAATTTTTTCTTGAGCCCCTGCAGCTGTAGGATCCTGTACTACTTCACCCAGCTCCTTAAGGATATCCTCTGGAGTCTGGTGAAGTGACATAGGTAATTCAGCAACGCATAGCAAAGGTCGCTGAGGAAAACATCCGCTTACCGCACCTATCCATGGTCCTAGAGTCCTTATTAGGAGGATGGACGTGCACGGAAGGATCTGCAAGTTCCTTCTTGGTGGCGCAGCCACCACCATGGCATCAGCGGGACACCCTTAGTGAGGAATTGCTTGTCACACGGGCAGTGATAAATTTTGAAGGCCTCCTAGGGACTGGCTCTACAGAGTCAGGAGCTGCCCACGCCTTCGGGCAATTACCTGCATAAGGGGTCGAAGGCGGAGACACCCAGGAGGTGGAGGGCCGAGATCCAAATGCCTCTAGGTATACTGACTCATCCTCAGAGGGATTGTTGGTGGGCCAGTTTCCCTCTGTTTAAGGAGTTCTAGGATGTCTGAGAAGGAGACATCCTCAGAGGGGATCTAGGGGATCCCTCTGACTCATCAAAGTCAGTATCCGGTGACAGACTCGGGAGTCTACATGTTTCCTCTTACAAGTCCTCTTCCTAGGAGGATCTCCCGAAACATCAGGAGAATCCTCGGAAGAGGGGAAATTCCCAATGGGAAACCTGAGGCGGAGGATCTCTGGGTCCTGTAGCAAGAGAAGTGGCAGAGATGTCAACAGGTACTATAGAGGGAGGAGCTACGGGAACAGACTGCTGACTGATACCAGTGGCCAGCACACTCTTCATCACCTCGAATGCTCCCCTCCCAGGCAGGTCCGAGAGAACCCGTTCAAGAACTAGGAACTCCAGGGACCACCGAAAGGGAAGTCTCAGAGGCAGATGTCGGAGCCGAGCTCACCAAGGCCGAGGCTCCAAGGGGAAGAGCGGGTCCGGACAAGGGTCCGATGCCACTCACCCCCTCGGAGGAGACCATGGAAGCCCGACCACGAATCCCTCTAAGGAAGGTCTCAAGAGGAGATAAGAGTAGAGGCTGAAGGAACAGAAGGGGTATCTGTCCTCCAGCCGTAGCAGTAACCATTCCGAAGACTCCAACTCCAAGCTCTGGGGTAGAGTTCAAGGAGGAACTGTAACGGGGTGTGGACCAACAGTCGTCTGTTGAGACGGACTATGTAACATTTGGGCCAGTACCTGTGACTTAAGTAATCTGCTGACCACTCTCTCTAGGTCATGGTCTGAAAGTCTGGATGACCTTGAAGATCGGCTCCGATGGCTCCGTTCCGAAAGGAGAGGTGAAGCCGGAGCCGAAAGTATCGGCTCCAAGGAAGGAGACCTCGACCTCTTCCTGGAATGAGCCATCGGAACAGATACTATAGATCCTGTCGGAGCCGAAGACTTATCAGAGCCGACAGGAAGCCTCGATGCATCGGCTCCAGCCGGAGCAGATACAGCCACAAAAGTAACGGTGTCGGAGCCGATCGGAGCCGACACCGATGCCTGTGCCACATGGTGGTCGGAACTGATCGGAGCCGACACCGAAGTGGTCGATGCAGAATCGGCACCGATAGCCATCGGTGCCGAAGGCTTTGTTAAGCCAGAATCGGCTCCAGCCAGAGCCGATCTCGACTCAGAACGAGTCGGAGCCGAGGCCGCAGGCTTAGACACAGAAGCCTGGGCCTTGGAAGATTTGGCTGATTTTGATGGAGCCGACTTAGCCGGAGAGCCCTCCGGCTTAAGAAGGCCCCTAAGTATCAGCTTGTTTCGTGTTTCCTGCAGGACTCTCTGGCTGAAGGAATGACAAATAGCACAGGAGTCCTGCAGGTGAAGAGGCCCCAGGCAATACAGGCAAGAAGTGTGACCGTCTGTCAGAGACATCTTCTGACAGCACGAGTCACACTTCTTAAAACCTGAGACCCTCTCCTTTGACATGGTGCTTCACAACACACACACACACACCAGTCAAGAATTAAATTAAATAAAATACCAAAAAGGTATTACTATAAAAACAAACACACACACCCTAACAGGGAGGGGATGGGATGGGTAAAGTTTGACTAAAAAAAATTAGAAGAGACAGGGATTTTCTGTCAGAAAATCTATATAATTACTTAAAACTAAAAATTAAAGGGTTTTTAGCAAAAAGGGGCTTAAATATCAAAAAAGTGAATCACTTACCAGGAGCTGGTAAAAGGAGGACCTCATAAGCTGGGCAAACGAGATCTGGGTACTTACCGCCTTGCATCATGGGATATGGGGCTGCCTCGAGCTGGTAAAAGTGACTCTCGAGCTTAGCAAGTGCCGAGTCGGAGCCGAGGGATCGGCTCCGAACCCATCAAGCAAGAATGAAGGCGAGATTGACAACTTAACATTATTCTCTTAAATACGAGGTCCAACATTTTACCTTACTTGTCACCAGCTGATGGGTTAGTATTAAGGACCAACCTGTTGCCAGCATGAGACACAGTAAAAATGGCATCTGGGTTAGATCCAAGGTGACCAAAAAATAAACTTATTACCCAGAGCTTACCTATTTTAGGAACTGATGGCAGTGTATCAAGGTGAGTACAGACAGCATTCAACACACACTCCTAAGCTGGCAGTATAGGAAGAGCAGGAGAGGTAGGAGGTATATCCATTTGTAAGATATCCTTTCTCCTCAGTTTCAGGAACATCTACTTGCTTCCATAAAAATAAATCATTCATCCCGACAATGGTCTAATTAAAAGAAAATTCATCCACAGGAGGTTATAGATTAAAACTTTCGCCAAAATCAAAGTGTTAGGATTACGAATATGCAGAAGAAGCCATATCTCTGTCAAAGTCAAAATCAGCATACCCTGTTTTCTTAGGAATAACTTTACAGGGTATGCCCACATGTAAATGCTTCTGAGTACCAGGATTTACTGCTTGTAATGCCTGTCCAGCCAAGGTACGGAACTCATCTTCTTTAACAATAGATGCTTCTTCAGAAGAACACTGTTTAATGTTTTTGTTTTTTTCTTAACAGGAGTTCCAGTAGAAGACTGATGACTTGAAGAGGAGATGCTTATCCTGTCTAATGGTCTCTTGCCCCATTTACCCCAAGAAGGATCTCCCAGATCTAATGAAGATGGTTCTCCCATGCCCATATTGGACAGTGGAACAACCAAAGAGGACACAGCTGACCCCAGGTTCATGCTAGCCAAAAAGAATACAACAGAGGCAGCCAGACAGGTAATGAGTGGTTATGGAATAACCAATGGCCACTGGATGTTCACTCACTATTTGTTGAGGCATTGACCTAGTCAACAACTGCAAAGACTGCTTTGTAAGTGATTTTTTTCTTTCTAGGAACTGGGGAAGAAGAACCAGTCAGACTGGAGAGGGTATCCATGTGGTAGCTGTGGAAGAGGCACCAAAAGCAACAAGCATAGCTGGAATGAGTCGGTTGGAAAGTAAGTTAGCACTGAGTACTCACAAGCAGCACACATACATTCATAACACTTTCTTTAAAAATAAAACGACTGAGGAAAGTATAAGGAAAACACAAATTTCTCTTTCAGTACTCTTCAACCACTAAACAAACACACTGACAGAAATCAATATGGCAGGTAGGTTGTCATGAAGTGAGCATACGCATTACACTGGCACATACATAGGTTCATAGGTGTGTACTAGGCAAATGGCCCTAAAGCCTTTACAAGCCTAGCCCATAGAAGTGCCCTGGCATTGTGCCACCTGACGTTAGTTCCCAGTGCCTCTATCAAGCAGAGCCACTGGAGTGATCCCCGGGGTGAACTTTCTATTTCCTATCCACTCATCAAGATTTCTCTTGAAGAGGGCCAGTGAGGTGCTCTGCTTGACATGTATGGGAAGTCTATTACAGAGCATGGGCAGTCTCTGTGTTATGAACCTGTCCCTTCAGCATGTTCTGTTGATTGTGGTAATGAGGTTGAGGTCTCTGGAGGGTATGGTGCGGAGGGATTGGGATTTCTTTAGATGTAGCATTTCTAACACAGCTGGGTCAGACATGGCTTTGCACGTCAAGCACTGATTGCCTCTTAGTAGATGATATGAGACAGAGAATATCTGGAGTTTTTTTGAGTCTGTCCATGTAGGACATGCGTTTAAGGCCTAGGGTCCTCTTTGTGAGGTACTTTTGTGGCTTCTTCAGCTGTTGCAGGTGTCCAGTGAGGTACATGCCAAATGGGGCATAATACTCGATGATTGGTCTAATGAGGGAAGAGTAGAGAGAGATGATGACCTCTTTCTTCCTGGATGCAAAACGCTTAGTAATGAGATATGCCACACAGAAGGACTTTCATTCCTGCCTATTTCCTCCCTAAACTTTTCTGTCCAACAACTTCTCACAAAATTAGCCCCATATGCATTAATAGATAGTTCTGGCTAAAAATAGCAATCTCTGACATAAAACTTTGAAAAATAGTGTTTTTTAAAGGGTAAAAACATTATTCTTAAAAGTGTAATACTTTCTGAGTAGAAGGGTTCCCTGACAGAGACTTACATCCAGAAACAAGTAAAAGGTTATGGACAGCTCAGAAGGCAGCAGGCAGAAATAATGGACAGTAAGGTCCTGCATAGAAAAACAGTGTTCAAACTACTATTAAATAAAATTACAGAATAGGGGAATATCTGAATTACCATGCTACAATCTGGATCAATAGTTTTCTTGCCACATAAGTATGGCAATTCAGTCCATTTTCAGTGATATGACTGTAGATTTAGGTCTTTTAGCTTTTCCTTTTCAAAGCCAACAAAACCTCATCTGAAAAGGGTGGGTGTGTGTTATCAGTCTGTGATCCTCTCTATCCTAATCAACCAGAAGTACAGAGTCCCAGATTTATTTTCCTGGGTTATCATGGGAATGTACCTCTGATCAATGCAGCTAGAAAAGTAAGATCTACATTTAGAGATCCTATCCAACTTTAGCCTTGTACAAATGTTTAGTGAAGCCCATGCAGAAGCTGCAAAAATATAATCTAAGGGAACATTCCTAAAAAATTCCAGAGACGTTTCCTCTGACCCAGTTAAGTGTCATGTAGGCACAGATGGCAGTGCTTTGCGATATCTTTTATATCAGAACCTGATAGTCAGTAAGCCACCAATAAAGTCACTTTTGAAACATAAGTAAAGATCTTTTGCTTTGAATGGATATCCATAGATAGCTCACATCTCTCAAGAAAGCTTTGCAAACGAAGTGATGACAAAAGATAAAGTGTTGGAGCCTTTATGGAAAATAGATCTAGCTGAAAGGAGACATAACAGTATCTTAGGCCTGTATTGAAAAATCTGGGAAAATGTACTTGAGCCATAAGTCCAACCCCAAGGCCCAAATTGAAATAAATGTCCATTTACTCTCACATGTTATTTCCTAGTGCGGAGTCTTTTTGCAGAAGTGAGGATTTGGACCCTAGGTGGATATGATAGGTCTCTGGTCATTAAAGTTAAAAGAAGGAACTGAAGGCATGGGTAAGGCTCACCAGGTGTGTAAATTAGATCTGCTCACCTTTCTTAGTGAAGTTCAGAATAAGGAGAAATTGGGGGAGCATAAAAGAGCCAAAAGAGCACTAAAGGCTAAAAAGGGGCAGGAACTGATTAATTTATGTAATGTTGCTCAGGTTATATGATATATAGCAATATATGTGAAGTATAATGTTTATAAATGTGAACTTGTTAGTACAGTTTGATTACTTTTAAATAAAGGTAAATTTGCCTATGTCACAAGTGATAATTCAATAAAGGTGTTTAAAAAAAAAAAAGAGCAAAATAGGGCCATCTCTGAACAACAACATCTCTCAGATGTTCCCCCACCAAATAGATAAAAGTAGTAGGTTGTTGCATTTGATTTCTGTTGTGGATTAAAGAGGCTATAGTAAAGTTTCTCGCAGAGATAGGAAAGCTTCTGTGCTATATATGGGCTGACAGACTAACAAAGATGACCCTGTATATCAGAAACTAAATTCCCTAGGAATGTGACTGGCTGTTAAAAAGCAATTTGTTAACCTGATGCATTCCCATACTTGCTTCTCAACAGAGGGGACAGGAGTGAACCTCCACCTCCCATTTACGATCAAACCACAGACAAGTTTGTCAGTATGAATGTCAACTGCAACTTGGGATGGGATCTCCTGGAAAACCTGCAGTGTGAGTAGGGCCACTCATCTCCATGACATTAGTTTGCTATTTATTTACATTTGTTAATTAATTAACACTGATTGATTAATACTGATGTGCAGACTGGCCTCTGTCTGTGCCCAAACACACTGATGATGCCCTCCAATCACAAGGCAGTGGCATCTGCACTGACAATCACTGCTGGATGGAAATTTGGAAGGACTTCTCATATTAACATTCAGAGTATGCAGCTACCATGGCTAATGAATCCTGCATGCCTTAAAACTCTTAACTGTTTTGACATGGGATCTGTTAAGTAAGACCATTGAAGAAGCTTGTATGACGGAGCTTGTAACTAGTAACCACCATGACACACAGTATTTGGAGAAAGAGGCAGACAAGCTGAGACTCTCATTTGCATGGGAGGAGGGGGATCCTGAGAATGCCTAAACAAAGACATGTTTTGCAGGACAGAGTGTCTAAGATGTATCCCATAAAAGTTAGTGTTTGTGAGGGTTCCATACAGGACATTGCAGTGTTCACTGTTATCTGCAAGGACTGGAAGAGAGTAAGTACAAACTCTCAAGTTGCATCTACTCTGTCTAAAATTGGAGGCATTAGAAGCCAGTTATTTAAGTATGGAAATTCATTCACCACTTGTGGCCCTCTGGTTTACTGTAAATATGGTCACGCATTTGGGAAATACTATAGAGAATAAGATGAGACCAGTTGGTACAGTCTGAAACGGATTATTGGTTCCCATTTAGAATCACAGAAACCACTCCTTCGTGATAATACAGGTAAGCATTTTGAAAACCCAAAAAACACATCCAGCATCATTCTTACAGGAAAGGACAAACAAACTGCATAATGACTATGTGGAAACACTGATTGAGAAGGACCTCACTTAGACCACTAAAATGGATTATCAGTGTAAAGTCCTTTGTCTTTTATTAAATTAAAAATAATCCCCTCTACTCCTCCTACTTTCCTACCACACATCCTAACCCCAACACAGTCATGTCATTAACTACTACAATTATAATCCTTACCTGCACTATTCTAGCATATGCTACTTTCTACGAAGATGTATCAGTCAATTCTCCCAACCACTTCCACTGCACTTTGTCAACTACTCCACTCAAATTCCCACGACATAATTTCACTACTCCAACCACAAAACGCCTCTTTCCACCACAACTACCTAATTAACAAACTCCCACCTCATTTGAATGCAAATTATCCTTAAAATACCACAAGTACTTCACTGCATATATAAAACATATCCTCAGCACTCTCTCTAAACTTGGTCTCAGTGGAGACGTGCACCCTAACCCTGGCCCCAATTTCTCCAACCTCTCCACAAATCCCCCTCCAAATAGCCCCCCTCATCACCCAAATCGCACTTAATAAAAAGCCAAATGACCTCATTATGTCTCTTAACATCAGAAGCATCTGTAACAAAATCCAAGCCCTCCAGGCATACATACACCTGTACTCCCCTGACATCCTTATCCTAACCGAATCCTGGCTTAAACCTCACATCAAAAGTGAAGAAATGCTCCCACCTGGATAAAACATTTTATTTATTTATTTATTTATTTTTATTTTACATTTGTTGACTGGGATAGTCCGACTGGATGCATGTCCATTTTCAGCGGAGGTCCGGGGAGAAAAGCTCCAACAGAAACAATAAAACATGTTACAAATGTAATATTGACAAAGATTACATAAGCAAACAAGAGAAAACAAGTTCCACAGGTTAGAGTTAATCCCCGGTGAAAGTCAGGGCTAAATTAAACAGTAAGCTGATTGACAGATTTTTTACACATTTTAGATGAGAGTTAGCCAGGCTTGATACAATGGCATAGCCAGTTTAGTGCCATACGTTGTTTGAGTCTAGTTTTAAATTGACCAAGGGAGGAGAGTAAAGTAATATCAGCTGAGAGTGCGTTCCAAGATCTGCCTACAGAGTTTGCAAAAGAGAGTCACCAGCTGCATTGTTAGTTCTGCTTGTCTGAATTAGCCTATTGGAGGATCGAAGCAGTTGCGGATTGTTATGGGGGTGATAAGATTTCTAAGTGCAGGAGTATTATCCGGATTATAAAGGATTTTATAAATCATGATCAGTTGGTTATACTGGATTAGACTGGGTAGCTCAAGCCACCCAAGCTGGTTAAGATTGATGGAATGGTGTGCCCTAAAAGGCAGCCCAGTGGCAAACCTGGCAATGTGGTTATAGCAGGTTGAGAGTTTAAGAAAAGTCTTGCAGTTAACAAGGTTTCCTAGGGCTTACTAGAGTTGTAAGGTAAGTATTTTAGCTCTTAAATTACACCAGTTTTCAGCAGTTCATTTTGCTAGCTATAGATTAGCTATTTTTTAATATATTTTGTCAGTGAATAGGTGTACTGTTTTGTAATACAATTTGTAGTAAATGTGCTATAGTCAATTCAAATTTAGGGTTATTTTAAGGTTAGGAATACAATAGTTGGAGGGGGCAGGGCTACACTGCACTTGAGAGTTAGCCATTTTGTAATGGGGACAAACTTATAGGTGCTTTAAAGACCCCAGTCAGCAGCTTACAGTTTAAAATGGAGAACAGCAATAAGTTTCCACCTTTGCACTTTGTAGTGGGCTGACTTCAGAGTATTGTACTCAGCAGGGTAGCTTCCTTCTTGGGCAGGGAACACTGTTTTGGGAGTTTATATCAGGGGAGCTGCCTATAAATTAGAGTAGAGCAGGTTAATTAAATAGTTAGGTCAGAGGCAAGTCAGCATTATAATTACAGACCAAGGAAGAAGAATAATCAATTTTATCAAATGTCAGGGATAAGGGACTACTAGTTGGACATAGGCAGACTTTAGTTAAATTCAGCATCCAGTTAATAGTTAAAACTGCTTCTACTTTTCTTGTTTATAACACAGATCCAATCAGTGAGAACTATTTCACCTGTATGACACAGCCGGTCAAAAACAGCATTTAAGAAGCACAGAGCAGTAACTATGCACCTCAATTGTGTTACTTATGGTAGCTAATAAGCTCCGTGAAGCTGCGAGCACCAAATAAGTTTCTTTTAAACCTAAAGCCAGAAACATGCTTCACTTAAGAAACTGGGCATAATTTCAGGACACACAACTACAGTATATTCTTCACATATCATATTAGAGCTCAAACAACATGAAAGCACAAATTTAAAGCATCACATCTACCAGTCAAAACACAGGGCAAACCTTTACAATATAGGTATTTTAGCTACCATTTCTACTTCAAACATGGCAAGCAAGTTCTTTCATTTCTACTGTATGTTACTAGGGCAGCAGTTATAACTCAGGACTTCAGCAGGGTTTATAAATACTTTCAGCTGTAAACTACACTAAACAGTAGCTATGCACCTCAACTATGTTATTTACGGTAGCTAAGAAGCTCCATGAAGCTGTGAGCACAGAGAGCAGTTTCTTTTAAACCTAAAGCCAGAATCAGGCTTCTGTTAAGAAACTAAGCATAATTTCAAGGACACAACTGCAGTATATGCTTAAAATATCATATTAGAGCACAAGCAGCTTAAAAACACGAACTTAAAGTATCACATCTAAATCAAAGCACAGGGCAAACATTTACAATATAGGTGTACTACCTGCCGTTTCTACTTCAACATGGCAAGCATGTTTTTTCATTTCTACTGTAAGTTAATAGGGCATCCTCCGCAAGGACAGAATATTCAGAAAAGGAGGAGGAGTGGCACTGATGTATAAACACCACCTCAATATCCAGATTCTCATAGAGTCAGCTCCCCAGCTTGACAAGGAAGAAATCCTCTACACTACCCCCAAATTAAACCTTAAGAAAGCAATCAACATAATAGGGTGCTACTTCCCTCCAGGCCAAAACGTACCCCCCCCCCTTGAAAAAAACTATTAAACTGGGCCACTCTCTCCCTACCCCAAGAAACCATCATACTCTGTGACTTATCAACTGGCTACCCTGCAATAGTAAGCCGCAGCATTCCACCTAGATCTCCACGGCTTCTCACAGCTAATACAATCCCTAACCAGGATAAATAAAAACCCTAATAATCACACCATTCTTGATCGAGTCCTAGTCAACAAAGATCCTCACTTTTACCTGGCAGGCTCCTTACCTGACTCCCTAAGTGACCAATCCAAACTTCCTACTAAAACACCACATAAATAGCAGCAAACCTATTATCCACCGACACACTTGCTACAAAGCTAATTCACCACCTCCCTACATAAAATAAACTTGTTACCCCTGAAATACCTCAACCTAGATGAAGCAGTCCACTACTTTAACAGCACCTTCCTCAACATCCTTAACTCCCATGCCTCCCAAAGATACACCAAAATCAGAACTAAAAACTCCCCCTGGCTACAAAAAAAAAACACCAGTGACCTTATGAAATCCAGGGATAAAATATGGGAACAATGACATACAACCAAAAACCCCTCAGATAGGCAACTATTCCTTGAACTACGTAACAAAGTCAAAAAGCAAGTAAAAGCATACAAAGCCCTTTTCTATCAGACATCCCTAGACTCATCCCAAAACAACCAAAGGAATTCTGGTTCACAACTAACTCTATCCTCTCCCCAGGGAAAGTAAACACTCCTCCACCAACCAGCCCTCTTCTCCACCTGTAGCAGAGCCAACTCTTTCAAAAAACATTTTACAGAGACCATTCTATCCCCAACTAAAAAACACTTCCCTACATCAACCCCCCCAACACCCAACCCCCCCTCACCCCCTCCCTCCCTTCTTCCTCTCCAGAGTACCCACCTCCAACATAAAAAGACCACTGACAAAACTAAAACCCACAAGACTAGCAGCTGACAATCTGCTCACAGAATACCTAAAATTAGCAGCTGATGTCGTTGCTTATCCCATCTCCATATTTATCAACCGCTCCATATCGGAGTCCTATGTCCCAACCTTATGGAAAATATCCCACATCATACCTCTACACAAAGGCGGGCCCTCAACAGACTTTCCACCTACCGCCCCACTGCCATCCTCTCGCCTCTCTCCAAGATACTCGACAAATGTATCAACTCACAGATCTCCAAATATCTTTTAGACAATCTCTTCTCCTATACCCAGCATGTTTTCAGGCCACACCACAGCACTACAACTGCTCTTCTCTCCTTCACTAACACTATCCTCAAACATAAAAAGAATGGCTTTTTCTCCTCTGCTGTATTTATCAACCTATTGAAGGCTTTTGACATTGTATCACATGATCTACTCTCTGCACACTCCAACCTCTCCTTCTCCACACCTGCCACCAACTGGTTCCACAGATATCTACACGGCTGCCAGCAGTCAGTTGTCTGACACAATGATCTATCCCCTCACCTCCTTGTTACTTTCAGGGTTCCGCAAGGCTCCATCCTTGGCCCCTTGCTCTTCTCCCTATTCATCAATGACCTGCACACCACCACCAAACATGCCTCCCTCATACAGTATGCAGATGACTCCACTCTCATCTGCTCATCCACAACTCTAACAGAACTATAACAGATCACTCAAGAATCTTTCTCTTCTGTTGAAAGATAGCTATTAAATGCTCAACTCCCCCTCAACTCAAATAAGACCAAACTCCATCTTCCAACCCTCAAAATTTACCCTAAACATCCCCTATTTCAACATACAACACAAAGACAACACCTCCATCTCACCAACAGCCCACACTAAGCTACTTGGTGTACAGATTGCCAACAAACCCAAATTTGACACTCACATATCACTCAATAAAAAAGTCCACAAAAAACTGGGTGCCTTATATAGAAACCGACAATACCTAACCAAACCAGCTAGAATCTCTACCGCAACTTCCCAACTTATCTCAACCCGACTCTATGCATCACCCATCCTCACAAATCTTAGACACTCAGACCTAAAGAAACTCGAAGCCTGCTACAATAAAATCACAAAAGTTGCCACAGGGGACTTCTACCGCAGTCACCACTGTGCCTCCCTTAGAAACCTAGACTGGCTCGAGCTGCCTCACTCCAACACCTAACCCAACTTACCTTTGCTCATAAACTTGTAAACCACCCTCTTAAAATCCACTCACTTCATACTTGTCTCCAACCATACCACTCCTCCAAACCCCTTCGGCTCCTGCAACAAAAATCTACAGCAAGTCACCAAAGCCAATAACTCTGCGGGGGGAAGCATTATTCTCCTGCTCCATATCCAAAATTTGGAACTCCCTTCCCACTGCCATAACTACCCTCCCTTCCAGCAGTCTCTTCAAAAATGCTCTTAAAGCACACCTAAACTCTCACCAGCTCTGTCCTTGTCCAAAACCTGACTAACACCCCCCCCCAATACTCCTGTACTACTACTTAGCTGCCAACGCTACTTTTAGCTGTCAACAGGATTACTATACTGCTCAGACAAGCTCCATGTGGGTTTACAGAGTGGTCCTAGCAGCAGGGAACTCAGAAAAGTGGCTACCTTCTGGATTTAAGTATCTTTGCTTTTTTTTCACTTGGAATAGCTTCTGTAGCTTACCTTGAACTAGCCTGAACTGTTTTTTAACTGATTGCTGCATTATTTTAAAATCTGCACTTAAAGTTACATTTTAGTCGAATTTGATCGAAAGTTTGCTTGTTTGTTTAATTTAACTGTGGAGGCTGCCCACTAAAGTGTGCTAGCCTGTGTAACTAATTTATCACTGTTTCTGCATTTTCTGTGTGTTTCTACCAAAAAAAACAAAAAAATAATCCTTGTTTTCCCGCCTTCCTCGACTAGTTTAGACCAGTTTACAGGCATTGCTGTATTCTGGGCTGTGGTGTAGTTCCTGTGTTGTCCATTAACTTACTTGGATAGAAGTTTCTTTGCTCACCAGTGGGAGTGGGGAGCCTTAAGCAGCCTACCTGTCCTTGGGGGAAGTGACCTCAGCACAAGAAGCTGTAGTAATTGGTTGTTTTGGACCATTTCTAGCTCTTTTGTAGTTCACTGTTTAAAATCCGCCTCTGGGCGTTTTTTTTCTGGCTATACTGCTCAGACAAGCTCCACGTGGGTTTACAGAGTGGTCCTAGCAGCAGGGAACTCAGAAAAGTGACTACCTTCTGGATTTAAGTATCTTTGCTTTTTTTCACTTGGAATAGCTTCTGTAGCTTACCTTGAACTAGCCTGAACTGTTTTTTAACTGACTGCTGCATTATTTTAAAATCTGCACTTAAAGTTACATTTTAGTCGAATTTGATCGAAAGTTTGCTTGTTTGTTTAATTTAACTGTGGAGGCTGCCCACTAAAGTGTGCTAGCCTGTGTAACTAATTTATCACTGTTTCTGCATTTTCTGTGTGTTTCTACCAAAAAAACAAAAAAACAAAAAAATAATCTTTGTTTTCTTGCCTTCCTCGACTAGTTTAGACCAGTTTACAGGCATTGCTGCGTTCTGGGCTGTGGTGTAGTTCCTGTGTTGTCCATTGCCTTACTTGGATAGAAGGAGGTTTCTTTGCTCACCAGTGGGAGTGGGGAGCCTTGAGCAGCCTACCTGTCCTTGGGGGGGAAGTGACCTCAGCACAAGAAGCTGTAGTAATTGGTTGTTTTGGACCATTTCTAGCTCTTTTGTAGTTCACTGTTTGAAATCCGCGTTTGCACGGCTTTGCGCGGTCGTGCGCATAGCGCAGCGCCGGTTAAACTTTTTCTGGCTCCGCCAAGTCTGCTCTTCAAATTTTCCCTTAAGGAAGCTCTACTCTTAGTATAACCAGACTACTCACAGTATTATAAGCCTAGCACTTCTTCTCTACTAAGTAAGCACTCTCGTACTAAGTAAAGCACTACATCTACTTACCACCCCTGTGAATATCCACTTCCCTTAAAGGTATACCACTCCCTTATACTGTTCTAGCATGTCGAGTGGTAGATTACTGGCGTCGTCTCCAGTTCAGCTGGTCAATCTGGGTATCTTGAGACAATGCTACAATTGTCTCATGTACACAGACAAACCTCTCCTCCTCCCAACAAACACAAATACATGTGAGAGATGCAACTATATAGCCAAACTGGAGGCCATGACCAGACAGGAGGAGATGGCAACCACACACACAACAATCCCAGTCCCACATAGACCTACCACAACTGCAAACCAAACACATAAAAACACAAAGACATACTCGGAGGCTCTAATAAAAAACTTACCAAAACAACACAGGCTCCCAAAGCAGACATCCAAAAATCCACCACCTCAAAACAAAACACATGCAACACATACTTCAATAAATCAGTGTGTCGACCAATCGCAGCCCTTAAGGCCAAACACCTTGCCTGATACACTAGTAATAGGTGACTCCATAGTCAGACACACTGATGTCCCACTGACCAGGCTGAACAAGGAGAAGGTGACTGTGAGCTGTCTATCGGGAGCTAGGATCCGCCACATAACACACGCACTCAGGTCACTCCAAAGCAAGTACAAATATGACTCCGTCATTGTCCATGCTGGTGTGAATGACCTGAGACGTACCTCCCTGGACTACATGAAAAGAGACAGAGGAGCTCTCCGATTATGTAGCCTAGGCTGGTATGACCCTGACCCTGAGCAGCATCTTGCCCTCACCAAGAATAGTACCACAATACAAAGACAAGATGATAAGCTTTAACAATTGGCTCAAGTACTGGTGTCATTCTAAGGGGATCCAATGTCTGTCTGCCTGGGATGATATGTTGGACAAGCCACGCTGCTTCGCAAGGGATGGCTTACACCTGTCACCACTGGGCTTCCAGATATTGGCTAAGGCTCTTGCCACCCCCATAGTGCCTTTTTTAGGCAAGGCTCAAAAGACAAACCCACCTCCTTAGAAAACAAAAATGGAAAAAAACTAAGGGTAATGCTGCTCAACGCCAGAAGTCTAAATCTCAAGATGCAGGCACTTGCACTCCTCAGCATGGAGAACATCGACGTCTGTGCAGTAACTGAAACCTGGTTCAAGGCTCCTGAGAGCACCCCAGCACTACCAGGCTATACCTCATATCATGCTTTTCGGCCCCAAAACCCGGGCTGAACCACAAAAGGAGGGGGAGTGTCCATATTCATAAAGGACACCCACACCTCCAGGTTAGTAGCAACACATGAAGCATCAGAGACCATACAGGTGCAACTAACCATAGGCAAAACTGCTATACAACTGGTAGCATGCTACAGACCACCCTCCCAATCTCAAGAACCCCACTCAGCCTTCCTGAAGACATTGCAGGATATGAATGTATCACAAAATACCATCATACTTGGAGACTTCAACTACCCAAACATAGATTGGGTGCATTATTCTAGCCCTAATGCCCTAGCCCAAAGGTTCCTGGAATTCATAAATTCAAATGCACTGGAACAGCTGGTCACCTCTCCCACTAGGGGAGATAATATACTAGACCTGATCATCACAAACATGGGGACAAAATGCTCCACACCGGAAGTATACCCCTCACTAGTGAGATCTGACCACAAACTAATCACCCTGGATATACATATCCTACCTCCACCCCCAGCACAAAAGACCACAGTGAAAAACTTCTCAAAAGCAGACTTCACTCTTCTTAAGACTGAGATTGTATCCTTTAAGCCCACTGTGCCAGTGGATACCACATCCCACAATGCCAAATCCTTCACAAATGCTTTCTATGGACATCTCCAAGAATGCATGGATCATGCAATCCCAAACAAATCCAAGTCCCTCTCCACCAAATGTAAGCATCCTGTCTGGTGGACCTCAGCCATAAACAAATTGTATAACAAAGAAGGAAGCTACTGCACGTCAGAGCGAAATCCCATGAAGGGAAGACATCTCTGATCAACATTAGCAGAAAACTATGTTCTCTCATAAAACATCCAAGGCAAACTTTGAGAGAAAAATCGCTAAGGACACTAAAGATAACCACAAAGCCTTCTTCAGCTATGTTAGAAACCTGGAAACCCTCAGATATGCTCAGAGTTGCTTCACAACAACAAAAAATACACTGAACCCACAGATATTGCTAACATTCTGGCTGACAGGTTCAGTGCAAATTTCTCCCTCCTTCACCCCAAAAGAAGAAATACTTATCCCAGCTGAATGTAATCTCCCTGTCATCTCAGATGTCCAAGTGAGAACCGCCCTAAACAAAACAAAAAACACAGCATCAATGGGACCTGACGGTATCCCGGGGTGCGTGTTACGTGAACTCCAAGAGGAGCTAAACCCACACATAAAAATGCTATTTAACCCTAGCCTTACTTCGGGATATGTACCTGAACACTGGCGTACAGCAACAGTGGTCCCACTCCAAAAGGGGGGGTGCCTCTACAGACCCTGGAAACTACCGCCCCATAAGCTTAACTAGCCTGGTCTGCAAAGCTATGGAAAGAATCATTATGGAACTCATAAACAGAGACATAGGGGACCTACAGACACTTGACCCCACCCAGTTCAGCTTTGTAAAGGGCAGATCCTGCCTTTTAAACCTGGTTGACTTTTTCGAAACAGTCACTAGAGCCATTGATGAGGGCAAAGCAGTCCATACAGCATACCTGGACTTGGCTAAGGCCTTCGACACAATACCCCACTCAGGCATTATAGATAAGCTAAACAGCTTAAAGGTAAACCCTTATGTCACTAGATGGGTTGCAAACTGGCTGAAGGACAGAACCCATAAAGTTAAAATCGCTGGAGCAATGTCAGACTCAAAGCCAGTCACAAGTGGTGTCCCAGAGAGATCTGTCCTGGGACCCCTCTTGTTCGGTATTCATTTCTCAGATGTTAAAGCAAACATGGGAGGGCTGTGGCTGACAAAGTTCGCAGATGACTGCAAACTAGGCGCCATAGTCGATACACCAGCAGACAGACACATCCTACAAAAAGGCCTCACTGAAACGGACAACTGGTGCCGTAGTCACGGCCTTAAACTAAATGCCAAAAAATGTATAGTCATCCCTTTTGGAAAAAACAAAGTGCCCACAAATGATCACATAGACAGCAACCCACTGAGTACGGAAAAAGTAATCAGAGACCTAGGGACCCAAGTAGACAGCGACCTCTCATTTGTCACCCACATTGCCAAAGTGGTTAGAAAAACATTCTACCTTGCACACCTCATCATGAAGGGATTCACATCCAGATCCAAGGATGTCATTGTACCCCTGTATTCCTCCCTCATCAGACCCATGGTTGAGTACAATGCCCCATTTGGTAAGTACCTCACCCGGCATTTGCAACAGCTGGAGAGACCACAAAAGTACCTCACCAAAAGGATCAAGGGTCTCCAACATATGTCTTATTCTGCCAGACTAAAGAAACTTCAGCTCTATTCAGTAGCATACCGCCTGCTCAGAGGTGATCTCTGCCTGACGTACAAGGCCATGTCCAATCAGGATCTGATGGACATGCTCCACCTCAAAAAATCCAAATCCATCAGGACCACGAGAGCTAAAGACTTAAACCTCGGCACAAGTATGAATAGGACATGCTGGAGGGATAGATTCATAACCCAGAGGCTTCCTATGCTTTGGAACAGGATCCCAGTTCGTATTAGGCAGAGCCCCTCGCTGACTCTCTTCAAGAGAAATCTTGATGAGGGGATGGGAGATCGTAAGTTTACCCCAGGGGTCAACATCTGTGTCACTGCTAGACAGGGGCACAGTAAACTAATTCTATTATATAAGGGGACCATCACTGTGTCACTACTAGACAGAGGCACAGTATTCTAGATTTATTCTGTACATTTTTGTACCATTTCATGGGGTGGCAAAAGCCACATCACTATGGCTAGGCTTACAAATGCCCCAGGGCAGATAGCCTAGTACTATACTATGAAACTATTACTATTTCATATCCTTTAGCTAGCAGACAATTGTGGTGCAGTGTTTACTCTTTTCTCTATGCGAGTAATTAATTTATTTATTTTATTGCATTTGTTTATCGGGAAAGTCCACTGGGCCTAAAAGAGCCCATTTTCAGTGGAGGCCCGGGGAGAAAAGCTCCAACGAGATACAGAAAAACTATAAACATTAATTAGTACGGAAGTAGAAACAGTGTTACAGATAGTAAATATAGTAACATATACAGAATATATACATAAAAGCAGGAATCTAGTTTGTTTGATTACAGTAATATATACAAAAGATATACATTAAAGCAGAATTCAATGAATTCAGAGTAGCATAAACAGAGATATATTAAATCAGTATTACTGTACCAGTATCAATAAGTGAAGATAAAATAAATATGGAGAAAGTCTCATCAGTCACTAGTAGCAAAAGACATAGGAGTTTAGTAATCTTATAAGGAGATTGAAGAGGTTAGGTTATAGAGCAGAAACATAGCCAGAAAGAGTTGAGATGATTTTTCAGTGTTTGTTTGAAGGTGGTGGTGTTGCCTTTGTTTCTTATAGAAGGTGGAAGTGAGTTCCATAGTCTGGCGACGGTGAAGGAATAGAGGAGTTGACCAGCAGGTAAGGTGGGCTTATCTACTTTTAGAAGTATGATTTTCAGATGTTAGATGCCTGCTGGGAAGGTATTTGGCAAAGAGAGTTGAGAGAGCAGGAAAAGTCTGTGGGTCTGTAGATTATTTTGTGCACAGTAGTTAGGTGGGTGAATGAGAGATGGTGGGGGAGTTCCAGCCACCCTAATTGTTTCAGTGACTTGCAGTGGTGGGATGAGAATTTGGCCTTGGTGGCAAATGTTGCTATTCTGTTGTAACACACAGCAAGTTTGGATTTTATAGAATTTTGGATATTAGTGAGGAGAGGGGCACCATAAAGGAGAGAGGGTAATAAAAAGGTAGCTGCAAGGGTTTGTCTAGTAGAGTGGCTAAGAAAGTGTTGGTGCCTGTAGAGCATACCAAGCTTTTGGTGTGTTATTTTGATGTCATTGTTTATGTGTAGGTCAAAGTTAAGATTTTCATCTATAATAATGCCTAGTAATTTAGTGTGTGGGATATTTTTTATAGTGGTATTTTCTTGGGCTTGTATAGTGAAGAGTTTTTTTATCAAATGGAATGGTTTTCCTAGGAGTAAAAATTACTAGTTTAGTTTTTTTTTTTTTTTGGATTTAGGGCAAGATGATTGTTAAGCATCCAAGATTCAGTAGATGTGAGGGCATTCTGGGTAATTTGCTGGAGTTCAGAGCTGGAATTTGCAGTGCATATTATTGTAGAGTCAAGAGCATACTGGATTACTGAGCACTGTGGGAGAGTGGTGTGAAAGTTGTTAATAAAGATGCTAAATAACAGAGGACCACGTATGCAGCCTTGGGGTACCCCTGTGGAAGTATTGCAGAAGGGAGAGGAATATTGTTGTCATTTGGTGGATTGCTGCCTATTGGAGAGATACCGGTTGAACCACTGTAGGGTGCCTAGTTTAGAGAGGAGGATAGTGTGGGAAATGGTATCAAAAGCTTTGGATAGGTCAAGGAAAAGTGAAGCAATTATTTTACCAGAATCTCGTGCCCAGTTAACTGCAAGGAAGGACAGGAGGGCAGTAGTGGTGCTGTGTCCTGATCTGAAACCATGCTGAGTGGGTGATAAAATTTGATTTTCATGCAGGTGGTTGAGGAATTGGGCATGGATGCATTTTTCCAGAATTTTAGAGAGGGGTGAGAGAATTGCTATGGGTCGAAAGTTTGTGGTGTCTGTGTTGGTGCCACCTTTGTGTAAGGGGAGAATGAATGTTTTTTTCCAGATGTCTGGGACAAGGGATTCTTTAATTGATCTGTTAATGAGTACACTGATGGGATAAGCTATAGAGTTTGCTGCTAGCTGCAGGAAGTGGAGCGGAGTGAGCACAGCGAATGAAGTGGGTTCAGCCCCACAGGGAGAAGACCTGAAAAATTATCAGTTTAAAGGTGAGTACTGATCTTAAAATATCAGTATCTAACAAAGCTTAATGAAAGTAGCTCTGGAATACTTTAATTTTCACTGCAGGCACATAAACAGGGCTGCTTGGCAGGTTTAGAGAGAGTTGTGATTAGTCTAGAGACTATGCTGAAGTAAAAGCAAAATTTACTAATGTAAACAGTAAAGGCTTGGGGCTGTGTGTGTGTGTGTGTAAGGCTGATTCAAGGTAATGGCCCAATCTAGTGCCAATTGGTTGGAACCCTTCACTGCTACTAGGAAAATGTTTTACACCTTACATAGTGATATTATACTCTGACATATATGTAATCACTTGTTGGACTGTGTCTTTGCTACAAATATGCTGTTTTTTTCCTCTGAAATGCTAGATTGTACTCTTATATTATGTGAAATCTTGTTTGTCTGAATATGTGGAGCTTTTCTCCCCGGGCCGCCGCTGAAAATGGACATATACCCAGTTGGACTTTACCAATCAACAAATGTAAAATAAAATAAAAAAAAATAAAATCTGGATTAATAACTTTTTTCTGGTCTGGTGGGATTTCTTGGATGGCTGTTTTTGCTGGGGAGTTTTAAAGCAGTTTTTCTCAACACACTCTTGATGGAATGGACCATCTAGAAATGGAAAACAGAGAATGAGGTAGAGGAGGGGTGTGGAAGGGAATCGTGTAGCCTCTGGATATTACTGTCTAAATCCACTTGTTATGAGTGAAGGCCAGACACATATCCAAGTGGAGGGAGAGAAAGCCCCCGAATGCCTCCACAATGGGACAGCTGGGCAAAGAATCAGGGGTTTAGACTACTTTCTCTTGACAGAGGACTACAGTATCCACATTGTTGCTGATGTACTTCTCTTTGGGCAGACATTCATTAAGGAAGTTTCTATGACTACACTGTTTCCTCCAAGATCTGTGACTTGTTTGTTGCTGAAGGCGACAGCTATAACATAATTTACATGGACTCATGTCCCTGAAATTTCACTCCAATAACTGAGAGGAACTTGCTTCTTTCTCCACATCATCTAACTTCTCCTTAAGTTTTAGTCCAGAAAACACCTCATATAGATAATTCTGGGAAATTTTTGCAACACCATTGGTTATAATTAAGACAAAACCCCAAGATTTTTAATTATATATGAAAAAAACATACACTACAAGGGCCAGAAAGAGTACTAAGACTTCACTGCTTGTGCACAGTAAGGAATAAGACATGAAACAGCAGAGATCAAGTAGTAGTAAATTGCCAGAGAAGAGCAATTTACAGTATCTAGTGTAGCATCATCATACACAGGCGAAAAAGAGTCAATTCTTCCAGCATGGCAGATGTCTATTGTAACAGGCAACATTAGTACAAGGAAAAAAAGAAGTTTGATCTACAAACAAATGAGAAGGCCCAAGATACTGGAAATATATAAACCGTCACACCAGCACAACCACATAAACCAACAAAATAAAAACACACTCTTAGTTCCTCATGGTTACAAAAAGTTCAATCCGTATATCCGTTCAATTAAATCCATAAAATGAGTGTATTTTCAATTAAAAACACACTTATGAGCACAAAAATACACACACACACACATATATATATATATATATATATATATATATATACACACATCCAATAAGCACTTTTGTCTCAATAGTTTGAAACTTCATCAGATACTGTTACCTACTTCACAGGAAGTTTTATAGCAAAGAACAATCACTTGACCACATTCTGCAATGACATCACTTTCCCCACTTGGATGGGAGACCACCTGGGAACACAAAGTACTAACCAAGCCCAACCCTGCTTAGCTTCCAAAAAAAAATTCCCTTTTCATATAATTTGATATCTAATGTAAAAGTACAGTTTTGTACCTACCATAAATGTAGATGTTCGAGGATCCACATTGCTGCAGTCCTAACTATTGGGTAGTCCGCTGTCCAGTCGGCCCGAATACCAGAGTATATGGCTGACGTCGGTCAGGGCGCATTAGACTGACGTCAGTACGTCAGGGTACTAATGCGCATGACCGACGTCATATCCTCAGTCTTTTCTTGCCCCAGATGTCAGAAGACCCTAAAAAGACAAGGCCCAATATACCTGTACCAGAAATATGTACAATATATACAAAAATATATACAAAAATATCAGCATATAACCTCACCTACACAACCACCCCTAAACACAGAGGGGAAGGAGGGAGGGTAATTGGACTGCAGCAATGTGGATCCTCGAACATCTACATTTATGGTAGGTACAAAACTGTACTATGTTCTTCGTTCCACATTGCTGCAGTCCTAACTATTGGGTAGAATCCCAAAGCAGAGGTAAGGGAGGCTGGCAAATCATAAAGAAGCAGGAGCTGACAACATGCCTTGCAAAATAGCTGTGGCAAAACCAGCCCTAGACTTAGAGTAGAGAGGAAGGTGATAATGCTTAGAGAAAGTATGCACTGAACTCCAAGTAGCTGCCTCCAAAATATCCTTAGTTGCCACCCCTTAGAAATGCTGTTGAAGTGGCAGTAGCCCTAGTGGAATGAGGCCTAATCCCAGCTGGAATCTCCTTGCCATGATGGGAATAACAAAATGCAATGCAAAACCCAATCCACCTAGAAATAGTTTGTTTTGACACAGGCTTGCCCTGCGAACTCAAAGCAAAAGAAACAAACAACTGCTGAGACTGCCTAAAATCCTTAGTCCTGCTTAAATAATAACGCAATTGCCTATGTACATCTAAAGTGTGCAAAATCTTTTCCCCTTTATTTTGGGGGTCTGCATAAAAAGTAGGCAAATGAATAGTTTGGTTTAAAGCCACACTAGAAACCACCTTAGGCATAAAGGAAGGATTAGTACGTAATGATACCCTATCCTTATGGAAAATCAAAAAGGGCTCTACTGCCATAAGGGCCTGCAACTCAGACACCCTTCTTGCAGAAGTAATAGCCAACAGAAAAGCAGTCTTCCATGACAAGTATTTCAATTCAGCAGTAGCCGCAGGCTCAAATGGTTGTAGAGTAAGTTTTTCCAACACAAAATTGAGATCCCAAGCAGGAGTAGGAGCTCTACGTGGGGGTCTTATATTCTTTGCCCCTCTAAATAACTGCTTGAACAAAGGATGCGAAAACAATGGTGGGTCACAATCATAGTGAGCTGAAATTGCTGCAGCATGAATCTTAATGGAAGAGAAGGACAAACCTTTGTCCAATAACTCAGTAAGATATTGAAGAGCCACATTCAAATTAGGCTCAGAAATCTCCAAATTCTTTGCTGTACTCCAAAATAAAAACCTCTTCCATTTTTCTGCGTACACTTTCCTTGTACTAGGTCTTCTAGCTTCCATAATCACATTTAAAACTTGTTGAGGAAGTTGAGACCTGCTGTGTTTCAACACAGAATATGCCAGGCTGTTAGATGAAGTGAGTGAAGCTTGACATTGAGCAGATGACCGTCCTTCTGAGATAACAGATGTGGAATCAAAGGTAAAGGCCATGGAGGCTTCCTTACCAGACTCCTTAGTAGTGGGTACCAGTGTTGCCGAGGCCAATCTGGAGCTATTAAAATCATCCTTGGCTTGTCTTGTCTGACCTTTAAGAGCACCTTTGGAAGAAGAGGCAGAGGTGGAAAGGCATACACATGAAGATTTTTCCAACTGAAAGAAAGAGCATCCACTTTCCAAGCTGTGTGATGAAACCCCTTTGTGCAAAACTTTGGCAGCTGGTGGTTTAGTGGAGAAGCGAACAGATCTATGTCTGGAGTTCCCCATGACACTGTCAATTTCTGAAATACATGAAGATCCAGTTTCCACTCGTGGGGATCCATGATTTGTCTGCTTAACACATCTGCTAAGGAGTTCTGTGCTCCCGGCAGAAACCTTGCCTGAAGAGTTAGTTGCAAGCTGAGCGCAGTCTCCCATAAAATCATTGCTTGCCTGCATAGAGGATAAGAATGTGTTCCCCCTTGTTTGTTGATGTACCACATGACAGTTGTGTTGTCTGTTAGAATCAACACCTGCCCTGGAAGAAGTAACTCCTTGAAAGCCATTAATGCAAACTGGACTGCTAACATCTCCTTCATGTTGATATGTAGATGCTGTAGTCTGGCAGGCCACTTGTCTTGTATCCACTTTCCATTTAGATGAGCTCCCCAAGCAATGTCCGAGGCATCTGTCGTTAAAATCTGACTCGCCTCTGGCCGGGTCACAGAGAGTCCCTTTAGGTGACATTCCTGAGCCCACCACAAAAATTCTTTTTGAAGGCAAGGTATTATTTGAATGACAGTGTCCAAATCCTGGCAGTGCTGTGTCCATACATTTTTGAGATACCATTGCAGCTTCCTCATATGCAGTTTGGCATTGGGAAGCACCAGAATACAAGATGCCATGAACCCTAATGCTTGAAGGACTGTCCTTGCAGTCAGCACGGACTGATGAGATAGTTGATGGAAGTAAAGGGATAGACTCTTTTTTTTTGTCCGGGGTTAAAAAGGCCATCTGGGCTGCTGTATTCAGTCTCACACCCAGAAAGCACATGTCTTGAGAGGGTACTAGACTGGACTTTATTTCGTTCACAGAATACCCTAGGCATCTTAGCACTGCTATAACATATTCCAGATGCTGTAGAAGGTCTTCCTTTTCTTGAGCCAGAATCAGGCAGTCGTCCAAGTAAGGATAGATTTGAATTCCTTTTAGCCTGAAGTAAGCTATCACTGGAGCCAGAACCTTTGTGAATACTCTGGGCGCAGTAGATAAGCCAAAGGGCAATGCAGAGAACTGATAATGAGAATTTCCAGCTCGAAAACGCAGATACTTCCTGCAACTTAGTCTTATAGGCACATGAAGGTAAGCTTCCTTGAGATCTAAAGTTACCATCCAGTGATCTTTGCCCAGCAGAGGTAAAAGCTGTTGTAACGTCAACATCTTGAACTTTGGAATGTCCAGATAAGTGTTGAGGATAGATAAATCCAAAATTGGTCTCCACGTGTTCCCCTTCTTTGGTACTAGGAACAGGCGAGAATAAAATCCTAGGCCCCTTTCTGATACAGGGACTGGCTGAATGGCCCCTATTTGGAGTAACAGAGAAATTTGCTTGTGAGCCTCTTTCCTTTGTGGAGGAGGAACGTCTGGCATGCCTTTGAAAGGGGGCAATGTATGGAAATAAAACCTGTAACCGTGGTGAATGATATCCAACACCCATCTGTCTTGAGTGATTAAATCCCAATTTTCTTTGAAAAGAGACAGTCTTCCTCCCAAAGGAGCTGCCAGACGAGAATCTACTGGCGGCTGAAAAGGCAGGTCATTGGGTCTGTTTACGAAAGGACTGACCCCTGCCCTCACCAGAAGTCTGAGCAGGTGAACTCCTGTTCTAGGCCTAAAAGAACCTTGAGCTCTGCCCCTACCACGTCTAGACCTACCCCTAGACTGGGAATCATAAGCAGGATATGTCCATCCCTTAGTAGGCCAATTTCTACTAAACTTGGTGGCTGCACCTGCAAAAAATCTTTAACAGTTTGCATAGACTTAGCTTTGTCCTCCATTTTCTTTAAAACTGCTTCCACAGGCGAACCAAACAATACATCAGACTGTAAAGGAGCATCCAAAATCCTTGTCTTAACATGCTCAGCTAAATTCTGATCCCTCAACCAGGCATGCCTGCGAAGAACAGAACTAGTGGCAGCCACCCTCGAGGAGGCCTGTACAGCATCAAAACCACATTGCAAAGAATGCTTACCCACTTGTTCAGACACATGAACTAAATCCAGCAACTCTTTACACTCAATACCTTCCGCCAAAGCATCCACCTTAGATTTCAGTTGTGAAAGGAGATAATTTTGATATTTTAGCATGTGAAACTGACAATTCAACGCCCTCATGGCTAAAGTGGAAGAAGTATACACTTTCTTTCCCCATCTATCCAAAGCCCTTGCCACTTTATCAGTGGGAACAGGGTTTTTAACCACAGAGGCCTTAACACCTTTAGGTCCCTGAGAAACAGTTTCCGGGTCTGCCCTAGGACTCTTAAAAAGATACTTATGAGCTTCAGGCACCCTATAATACCTATCAGGTTTAACAGGAGCAGGAGGCAAAGAATCAGGGTTCAGGGAAGCCTCTGCAAAAACATCTTCCACCACATTCAACACAGGAGGTATAGCTAAGGGCCTATGCTGGGGTAAAACAAGAATTCCCTAAGCCTTTTCCTGGAATCAGAGTAATCCTGGCCTTCCCATTTAAAGTGCTCCCTCATGGAATGCAGAGTCTCTGAAAATGAGAAATCCTCAGGAGGAGAAGCTGTAGGAGTGGAATCATCCAAATCAGAATCAGAATAAGGAGGATACTCCTGCAAATCTTCCGCAGAAGACTCAGAAGCCTCTGAACACTGTTCAAAACTATCAAACTCAGGTTCCACCCTAGGCCTCTTATCAGGAGGGGCATAGAACCTCTAATCATAGTAATCAAATCTTCTGCCATTTTAAGCATATGTTTCTTAGGCACAGAACCTGAAGTGCTAGGAGAAGCCCCCACTGAAGCTAAACTTGGCCTACCTCTCAAAGAAGTTTTGGAAACAGAAGGAGAGGCTCTAACTCCCTTGGGAAGAGAGGGAAGAACAGTTACCTGAGAAGCCCCCTCAGCCTGGCCTACCTCCTGAGAAGGCACATCCTGTAACAGTAAAGTCTCTGCCTGAGACTCCAAAGAAACTCCTGGCAAAACCTCTGGCTCCACTGAGCCTTCTAAAGAACCGACGTCTGGGACTGCCGGTTCATCAACCCTAGGCTTCGCTGTTTTGTCCTTGCGCTTCTTGGACGAAGCGGGCGTCGGAGCATCCGACGGCATTTTATAATTGCAACACTTCCCAAACACTAACCTGGCACAGTCTAACCTTCTCTTAATAGTGCGTTTGTTAAACCTAGCACAAGAGCGGCATCCAACAACGTCGTGCTCAGGCCCTAAACAAGGAATACACAAGGTATGGTAATCCCTATGAGGTATCTGTTTCCCACAAGAAATACAGTTATTCACTTTTTCTGACATCCGGTTAAATACTGAGGCAAGAAATAACCAAAATGTTCCCCAACGGGGTACTTAGCCAACTCTGATTCGGTCTGAAACTCCGACTTCAGAAAATTTCAGAACGCCAACCTGCACTCGCAAAACTGCTTCTGCATCGGACCATGCGGCAAAAAAGACTGAGGATATGACGTCGGTCATGCGCATTAGTACCCTGACGTACTGACGTCAGTCTAATGCGCCCTGACCGACGTCAGCCATATACTCTGGTATTCGGGCCGACTGGACAGCGGACTACCCAATAGTTAGGACTGCAGCAATGTGGAACGAAGAACATCTGGTGTTTGTTATATATTTTGACACCTACAAAATACATATAACCCACAAAAAAATATACAACTGAATTCATTTAAGATAAATAAAATTTCAAACATAAATGCATGTTGAAAAATTCCAACAATATAACAAACCACCAAACAATAACAAGAGACTGCTTTATGAGGTTGAAGCAAAGAGAAAATCTTTTCAGATATAAATAAAACATTTTAAAATATTTTAAAATATTAAAATATTAAAAACATTTTACAAAGGTGTATGCAATGGAAATAACTATCTTTCTAGAGCTTTTAATTTTAATATGCAAGATATAGATGGTTGTTCATTTAATCCAGGCCAGGATGTTGCATTTAGCTGCAACTGCCAAATCAATTCACGTTTTTCTAATAGGAGTGTCCAAGCCCCCCTCTTCTTCCACAGATGTCTAAAGTCTCTATAACAAAAAACTTAAAGGAACTGGTAACAAATTCAGCACATTGTTTGGCTAAAGAATTAGTGTCTTTTTCCATTCTTGTATACCTTAAATGTTTATATATACGATTCTTGAATTTTCTATCAGTTTTCCCTATATAGAAGACTGGGCACTGAGTATTGCATAATAAACTACTCTTTCTGTATCACAGTAATATTCACCTATTATCCTAATCCAAGTATTGTTAACATGCATCTTTGCTCCCTTCCAAAATAAATTTATAATGAGAACAGGAACCATATTTTTTTATCATTCCCTGAATTTCTCATTTTGTTTTTGTTTTAAATTTATTCTTAAGGTTTTGTACTTTTCTGTATTTTATGGATGTTTTTCTCCTATGCATTCTCTTGTTTCCTTACCATCCATTAATATTTCCCAATTTTTACACAATATACTTTTTATATCGTAGCTTTTTGGCCCAAAATTAGTAATAAATGAATTCTTATAATTATTTTTACCAATGGGGGAAGGGTAGGTAAGTGTCCTGTAACCAATACTTCATGATCCCCCTCTCCCAAACATTCCTCTATCATGCTCATTTCTGCCTACATCTCCATTATTACTTATAATACCATCCCATAAAATAGCCTTAAAATGTCCCTTTTCCCTCTTATTTATTACTTCCATCATTACATCATTGACTAGCTTTAGGGGATAACCCATTCTCAAAAACATCCCCTTTAAACAGTCACATTCATCTAAAAAGAAGTCAGAAGTACTCACAATTCATGCATCATGCATGAATTGGTCTTTTATTATGGTCTTTTTATGTTATGGGGGATGGGCACTAGAGAAGAAAGAGTCCCCAACGGGGTACTTAGCTTTTTTAGAAGTCTTCGGTAGCTGAAATCTCTGGATCTGACCGACCGGCACTTGCGAACAGCTTCTGCTTCGGGCACCGCGCGGAAAGAAAGACTGAGGAAAATGGCGTCAGCTGATGCCTTTATACCCCAGAAGCTCTGACGTCAGGGAAAGTGCGACATCAGCCGAGGCCAGACCCAGACTTTGGAATCCGGCCGACCGAAGGGCTGCCTGAGGCAGGACAACCCATATGTTATGACTGCAGATGCATCCTTGAAGGACATCATCCCCTTTAAACAGTCACATTCATCTAAAAAGAAGTCAGAAGTACTCACAATTCATGCATCATGCATGGATTGGTCTTTTATTATGGTCTTTTTATGTTATGGGGGATGGGCACTAGAGAAGTATAAAAACCCATTAGAGCATGTCTCTTTTCTAAAAATTTCAGACACAAACCTTTTCTGCTGGCAATCTTTTTTTCAGCCATACATCCAAGTGTGATATTTCCATATTATTAGCTGTATGTGTAAACCTTAAAAAAAATGTGGTTACATTCAAATAACTTAAAAACTGGGGAATCTCCTTACTATTCCTTGCCCATAAAATAAAAACATCACCCAGGAAGCAAGTATAAAATCTACAGTGGGTAAAATGGGGGGGGGGGGGGGTTCAAATAAAAACTTTTTCTCCCACTGTATCATGCCAATATTAGCATATAGGCCCCCACAAGGGCCTCCCATTGCCACACCTTTTCTTTGCGAGAAGTATTCCTTTTCAAACAATATAAAATTATTAAAAAGCACCATCTCTAACAGTTGCTCATATACATTAACTCCTTCTTGTGTGACCCCTTTACTTATTAAAAAAAAAAAAAAAAAATCACAAGACCATTCAACAGTTTCATGGGGAAATAACAGAATGTAAATCTTTAACATCAATGGTTCGAAAGATAAAACTCTCACTGAAGGCAATATCATTAATCATATCAAGAAAACCCAAGAGTCTTTACAAATACTAGTTTCTTTCCTGATCAACTCTTTCAATTGTATGTCCAAACATTTTGCTACAGAATATGTTAATGAATCCCTAGCGTCCACTATGGGGCGTATTCGGGGTTGCTGTAAATCCTTATGTAAGATCGGGACCTCAAAAATCGTTGGGGTCACTGGGTAGAGGACATCCTAAAAATTAAACTAATCAATTGTGATACAAACTTCAATAAATAAATCATGTAAATCGCTCTTAATTTTTCTGTATGCCCCATTCATCTCATTAAGTGATACTTTAGTGTGTCAGTATTAAGAATTTCTAGTATTTTCTTACTATAGCCATCTTTGTTCATGACTACAATACCCCCTTTTCCTTATCAGGTTTTATAAATCTTACCCCTTTGGCATTTTTCAACACATTCAATTTTCTACTTTTTCTTCACTCACATTATTACAGTGAAAATGTACACTTCCATATATTGCGAATATCTACCTTACAAATACGCTCAAATAAATGAATGGTAGGATGGGTGGGGGGATTGTAAGTGCTAGAAATAGACAGTGGTTTTATTGCCCTGTCTATGCCATGAAACAATACATTTAAATTCAATTTTCTAACAAACTGCTTCAAGCCAACTAAGCACAGAGCTATATCAGGCTTCTTCTCAGGGAAAAAAGTCATTCCTTTAGCAAAAATGTCACAAGTAACTGCACCAATAACTGTAGAAAAATCATTATGTACTTTAAAGTCATCTGGTGTATTACAACAAATGTCACAAGAAGGCAACAAAAATTTCCCCAGATGGTCAAGTGGTACTACACTCATTTCCCTCTCCCCCTCTATTTCCCCCTCCAACACCCTTGCTCGGGGAGCAAATGTTCCCGATTGTGTTCTCCTGTAAAAAGTTTGGTTGCTGCTCATACTCTTTCCATTCTGGTATCTGTTTCTCATGCTCTCCAAGCGTCTCAGTTCTGGTCCTTGATCACGGTATAAAAAGCATACTTGCCCATTTGGTCAGCCACTCGTCACAGCATTAGCATCAAGACCTGGGAAAGTACAGTTGTGTACACTTACCATAAATGTAGATGTTCGAGTGTATTCACTGCTGCAGTTATTACATTTGGGTAATCTGCTTGCAGGTAGCCCTTAGTCGGTCTGATTAACAAAGTCTTGGGTCCTGCGTCGGTTGCTGTCTCTTCTTCCATGACGTCAGGTCGTCAGGGGTATAAAACATGCAGCCGATGCCATTACATCAGTTTTTCTTGACCCAGATGTCAGGTGGCCCCCTAATGGGAAGCAATTAAATATAAAAGCACAAAGATGTACCTCCAACAAAAAAGCAAACACAACAAAAAGGCTTTTAAGCATAGTAAAGGAAAACAGAGGTATAGCCAAAAGAAGTTAGGGGGCTGGAGGGAGGGTAACCAGGACTGCAACAGTGAATACACTTGAACATCTACATTTATGGCAAGTGTACACTATGTTCTTTGTGTTTCACTGTTGCAGTCATTACATTTGGGTAGATTCCCACAGCTATGGTTGGGAGGAGGAATTTAGATAGCATTAGGGCCAGCTATAAGGCCCTGCAAGACTGCAGTGGCAAAGCCAGCTCTGGATTTAGAGAAAATTGGAAAAATTGGCAAATGATAATGCTTGGTGAAAGTATGTACAGAACTCCAGGCAGTAGCTTCTAGGATGTCCCTGGTAGGGACGCCTCTGAGAAAGGCTGTAGAGGTAGATGTAGCCCTGGTTGATGGGGTCTGATCCCCTGGGGGATAGGTTTTCCATGGTGCTTACAGCAGAAATTAATGCAATGACTTATCCATTTAGAAATGGTTTGCTTTGAAATAGCCTTCCCCTCTGCCCCTGCAGCAAATGCCACCAGCAGTTGTTCAGATTTCCTTTGAGGTTTAGTCCTGTCCAAGTAGAATCTAAGCGGTCTGTGCACATCTAAGGAATGCAGTATCTGTTCCCCTTTATTCTGTGGATTGGGAAAGAAGGTTGGCAAATGAATGGACTGATTAAGAGCCACACTGGATACCACCTTGGGCATGAAGGATGGATTGGTTCTGAGGGACACCCTGTCCACATGAAAGATGATGAAAGGCTCCACTGCCATGTAATTGCTAAAAGGAAAGCTGTTTTCCAAGAAAGAAATTTTAAGTCTGTAGTAGCAGCTGGCTCGAAAGGAGGTGGAGTGAGTTTCTCCAAGAAAAAGTTAAGGTCCCAAGCTGGGGTTGGAGTTCTCCTAGGTGGTCTCAAATTTTTGGCCCCTCTTTCAGCATACGATTTTCTAGTACTAGGCCTCCTTGCCTCTAAAATGATATCAATCACAGGTTTGCTAAGGGATGGTAAAAAGAGATTAAGTAATTAACCAGGCTGCAAGGTTCAGTGTTAGAAGCTGAGGGTGCAGAATCTGGTTCACCTGCTGAGACAGCAAGGAAGAAGTCTGAGGCAGGTGCCATGGAGATAACCGTGACACACTGTGCAGGAGGGGGTACCAGTGTTGGCGCGGCCAGTCTGGAGCAATCAAAATCATCCTTGGTTTGTCCCGTTTGATATTTAGTAGTACTTTGGAGAACAGAGGCAGAGGGGGGAAGGCATAGACTGATAGTTTTTTTTCCAGCTGAAGAACAGAGCATCCACTTTCTAGGCTTGTTTGTGGGGAGTCCTTGTACAAAATTTGTCCAATTGGTAGTTATGGGGAGAGGCACACAGGTCCATATCTGGGCTCCACCGTTTGCTTGTTAACATGTTGAAAATCCTTGGTTCCAGTTTTCACTCGTGTGAGTCCATGAGGTTTCTGCTTAGTCCGTCTGCCAGTGTATTTCATTTTCCTGGCAGGAAATGAGCTTGTAGGTGCACTTGGTAGCTCAAGGCTGTGTTCCTCAATGCCATGGCTAGTCTGCAGAGGGAGTAAGAATGTGTACCCCCCTGCTTGTTTATGTACCACATACTGGTGTGTCCATCTTTACCATTAATTGTCCTGGAAGAATGTGGTCCTTGAAGGCTTTCAGAGCATCCTGTACACTAACATTTCTTTTTGATTGATATGCAGGTGCATTTGACTTTGGTTCCATTTGCCCTGATTGCACTTCCCTGCCAGGTGAGCCCCCCATGCATAGTCTAATGCGTCTGTTGTTAGGGTTTGGGTGGCAGGGGGTGGTGTGAAAGGTAGTCCCTTGTTTTGGTGGCAGGCTCACCAAAGGAACTCTAGGCATAGGCAAGGTATGATAGGAATCATTGTTTCCAGGTCTTGAGAATGTTGACACCATAGGCTTTTTAGATACCACTGTAGTTTCCTCATATGCAGTCTTGCATATGGAATTAGAAGAATGCAGGAGGCCATGAACACCAAGGCTTGCAGTATTTGTCTTGCAGATAGTAGGGTTTTTGTGTCCACTTGTTTGAAGTAGTTTGTCAAATGAATTTGTTTCACTGGTGTGAGGTAAGCCATCTGGGAAGTTGTATTCAAGCTTGCTTCCAAGAATATAATTTGTTGACAGGGTACCAGGTGTGATTTCTTTTCGTTTATGATGTGCCCCAGACAAGTAAGAACACTTTGTACAAAGGCCCAGATGATTCAAAAGTATGTCCTGGCTTTCTGCCTGAATTAGACAATCGTCCAGGTATGGGTATATTTGAATATTTCTTTGCCTGCAAAATGCAATAACTGCAGCTAGACACTTTGTGAATACCCTGGGTGCAGTAGATAAGCCAAAGGGCAGTGCAGAGAACTGATAGTGCATGTAGCCTGCTTTGACGCGTCTGTATCTTCTGCAAGATTCCCTGATTGGGATGTGCAGGTATGCTTCTTTTAAATCTAGTGTTGCCAACCAGGCATCTTTGCCTAGCATAGGAAGTAATTGGTGAAGAGTCAGCATCTTGAATTTTGGAATCTCCAAATAGGTGTTTAGAGTAGACAGGTCCAGGATAGGATGCCATGAATTGTCTTTTCTGGGTACCAGGAAGAGTCTTGAGTAGAAACCTTGTCCCTTTTTCCTCTTTTGGTACCAGTTGAATAGCCCCTATGCTTAAGAGAGAAAGTACTTGTTTTTGGGCCTCTGCCCACTGATTTGGGCGTAGGTCCGGCCACCCGCTTTGTGTTGGCAATGTGTGGAAGTGAAATCTGTATCCCTGGGACACTACATTTAAAACCCATTTGTCCTGGGTAATGAGTTCTCAATTCTTTGCATGAAGAGCAATCTTTCCCCCCAAAGGGGCAGTCAGTTGATAAGTGCTTGGAAATTTTAAAAGGAAGTCACTGAGACTGTTTACCATAGGGGGAGTCTTATTATTCCCAGATTTGGAAGTGGAGGCCCCCCACTGCTTAGTTCTGTGTGTCCCCTGGGACTGAAACCTGGGGTTTTTGCTGTGTCTGGGTTTGGCTTGAGAAGAACTGGAAGGGGCTGGAAAGGACCAATTCTTAGAGGGCCAGTGCCTACTAAATCTGGGAGGCTGAACTTGTAAAAAAAATCTTTAACAGTTTGCATAGATTTAGCTTTATCTTACATCTTTTTAAGAACTTCCTCAGCCTTGCTGCCAAACAGGCGGTCCTGATTTAAAGGAGCATCTAACAATTTAGCTTTAATATGATCAGGCAAAGATTGCTCCTTGAGCCAAGCATGCCTTCTGAGCACAGACCCAGTAACACCAGCCCTATAAGAGACCTCTAATGAATCAAAACCACATTGCAAAGTATGTTTTCCAACTTGTTCAGCAGAATGCATTAAATCTTGTAATTCTTTATTGTCCACACAGTCAGGAATCAACATCATTTTCTGTTTAAGCAGTCCAATAACATGTTGCTGATACTTTAACATACGAAACTGGAAATTTAAAGCCCTAATAGCCAAGGTTGCAGAAGTGTAAACCTTCTTACCCCATCTATTCAGCACCCTAAAGTCTCTATCAGAGGGGGTAGGATTTTTATCAGTAGAAGCCTTAATGCCCTTGGGCCCCTGTGAAATAATCTCTGGATCTGTGATAGGCTTTTTAAAAAGGAACGTGGGACTCAGGGACCCTGTAGTATCTTGTCAGGTTTTCTGGGAGCAGGAGGCAGGAAATCAGGAGCTGAACTAGATTCTGAAAAAGCATCAACAATGTCTAGTACAGGGGGAATAGCTAAAGGACTATGCTGAGGTAGGAGAAGGAAATCCCTAAGCCTCTTTTCTGAATCAGAAAAATCCTGGCTTTCCCAGTGGGAAATGCTCCCTTAGAGTATGTAAGGTTTCGCCAAAAGAAAAATCCTCAGGAGGGGAAGCAGAGGGAATGGAGTCCTCTGCATCAGAATCTTCATAAGTAGATAGGGGCAAATCCAGATCATCAGAAAAAAACAGAATCCTGATCAGAAGATTCATAATCAACTTCAGTCCTAGGCCTCTTAGAAGGGGGGGGGGGGGGTTGAATACCCCTGAGTAGAGTTATTAGACCTTCAGCCATTCTTACTTGTTTTTTAGGCAGAGGCCCGAGCATGTGGCCTGGGCATCATTTTTTAGGCAGAGATCGAGATTTAGGCCTAAGTAAAGAAGGAGACGTCAGTTTAATATGCAAGTCCATAGGCCTGAATACACCTTCAGAAACCGGTGCCTACATAGCGGCTCCGGACCCATCCAAGGTAGAGACATCCTCGGGTTCCACAGTTGAAGCATCTTGCTGCATACCAGACTCCGAATGGGTCTCAGTAGAGGCCTGCAAATCAGAAGCAGAGGGTATCAGGGGCTGCAAAAGCACCTAACTGAGTAGCTGCAAACTGGCGACTGGCTTAGGAGAAGCACTGTCGGCAGTTTTGGACCTCGGTGGCCTGTCTGTCTTTATCTTTGCGTTTTTTTGGAATCCTGGTAGGGCGAAAATATACCAACAATGGATAGTGCGCTGATTAAATGCACAAAACCGACAGCAAGGTACATCGCGGTCAGGGCCTAGGCAAGGAATACAGTACGAATGAAAATCTTTATGAGGTATTTGCTTTCCACACGTAATGCAATTATTAACTTTTACTGACATCGGTAAAGAGCAAGAAAAAGTTTCCCCAATGGGGTACTTAGCTTTAGTTGAAGACTTCAGTTCTCAAACTCGAAAACAAAAATTTCAGGAGTCGGCCGACCAGCACTTGCGAACTGCTTCTGCTGCGGGCAACGCATGGCAAGAAAGACTGGTATAATGGCGTCGGCTACATGTTTTATACCCCTGATGACCTGACATCATGGAAGAAGGGTCAGCAACTGATGCAGAACCCAAGACTTTGTAAATCAGGGCAACCTGCAATCAGATAACCCAAATGTAATGACTGCAACAGTGAAACACGAAAAACATCTGTTTCATCCCCCAAACTTGTGAGAGTAGGGGGGCAGGGGTAGGCAAGTTACTATTATAGGCATTTTTGTCTGTATTTAGTTTTTTTATTTTTCTATTTTTTATCTTTGCCACTTGTTCATCTATGCTTTTAAAAATGCAAGTGTACTCAAACTCATTATTTAAGTATCTGGGGTCTTGTAAAATAAACATGTCCAAATCAGTTACCACATTACTTAATGTTTCAATAAGTCTCTCATTATATTTTACCACCAAATTCATATATACCAACCCCTGCCTACCAAAGAGTTGGAGAAATTCTTTATGGAATGCAGAATCTGGTTCCAAACCAGTAGGGTAGCACCACATGCGGAGACCCTTTGGTACAATGTTCAATTTAATGCATTCCATAAAATATAAATTGTCAAGTTGCAGTTTCTTTATTTTGGTGAGCTTGTAATCAAATTCATCCAGTCTGCTCATTAAATTCCCATTATAAACATTTGTATTACCAGTCTCTCCATTTAAACTCACATTAAGTCACAACCAGTTACTCAAAACAGGAGCAGTTGGGTCCTAACTGTATTTAAAACAGGGTTACTTACTTGGCTATTTTCCTCCATAAATGTAGAAGTTTGCAAAAAGGGATGTAAGCTACTACTTACATTTCCATGACGAATCCCTGAGCCACCACATTTTTCCATGTTATTACCATTTAATTGTGCGCTTGTTCTCCCATCACATTCATTTCTATGACCAGGAGGTTTGTTATGTCCCTCTGAAGACTGGGGGGTGTGTCACCTTCTCTCTGTGATCCAGTCTTTGGGACAACTGTTCCAGCAGTAAGGTCAAATTCCCAATAAGTTCACTGGTATTTTGTGAAAAAGAAGGTTGTGAAGGATCCAGAATGGAACAAGAAGCCATGAAAAACCTTCACACCAGCACCACTACATAAACTAACAAAATAAAAACACTGTATTCCTCATGGTTCCCGAAAATTCAGTCCATATATCTGTTCAATTAAATCCACAAAATACGTGCATTTTTAAAGGTCCATTCACAAGTGAAGATTAAAAACACACTTTAATGAGCATAAAAATATATATACAGCCAATAAGTGTTTTCGTCTCAATAGTTTGAAACTTCATCAGATACTATTACAAGCTTCACAGGATGTTTTATACAAAGAACAAATCACATGAATGACCACCTTCTGCAATAATATCACTTTCCCCAGACACCCCCAGATGGTCTCCCATCCAAGTACTAAACAAGCCCAACTCTGCTTAGCTTCCAAAAAAAAAAATTCCCTTTTCATATAATGCAATATCTAATGTGAACTAGTGTTTGTTATATATTTTGAGTGTTTTTATTTTAAATACACAAACCGGGCAGCTCACAAGTGTGTGAATGCTGATTTTCATAGACTGGTTCAGAAAATCTCTTTCCTAGATGAAGGTCACTGCAAAAAGGGAACTTCTTTCCAACAAGAAGAAAGCAACTTCAAAGCTGTTTATGCACAGAAGGGGTACATACGGCACAGATCTCTGTATGAAGAAAACTTGCTTTTTTTTTTAATATGAGTGACCCCCATCATTTCAACCAGTTTTTCCAGCTAAAATGGGAATCAATAACTTTGCTTTCATGCATATGTCCTAGAGTTGCGGATAACTAAGTGAACAATTTGATATCAACAGGGTACATATTAGTCAATCATTTATTCACTTGGAAAGTGATGAAACCACAAATGGCTTGTTTTTTCTGCAAACATATCATTTAAACATATAAACTCACCTTTAATGCTGTGTTTATTAAAACCATCACCGCTTCCCCTTGTGTCGCCGAAACTAGTACCAATAAGCGTATGCATTCCAAGTATAGCTAAGAAAGAAAAAAAATCTATTTAGACTCATCATAAAGCACAAACTACTTTTATTTTCAGCAAAACTGCCTGCAATGTATTCAAAGGACATAAAAAATAAGTGCAAACTTGTTTATCTATAAACTAGGTTGGGGTGATTTACAACGCAGAAGCAATTGCGTTTAAACCTATCTGCCTAATGCAGCAGAGTTAAACCAGTCAGATACATAGGTTCATAGGCAAGTACTAGGCTAGCTGCCTTTGTGGGCCATTTTAAGCCTAGCTAGTTTCCCTTTTTGTGCTCAAATTAAGTCATGCCATTTAGCTATACATTGGCCTTACCCATTCATTGGTCAATAATTACATACTACCGTAGTTAATCTGAGGGGACCTATGGCTGGGATAAAGCATTTAGGAACTGCATCTGTCCATTAGTAGTACAGGGGGCAGAGCTGGTATACATTTTCTGCTTCCCATCCACAGATCCAAGTTACACTTGAAAATGGACAGGGATGAACTTTGTTTTATGTAGATAGGGAGTCTGTTCCACAGCAGCAAAATCCTCTGCAAAATTTACCAGTCCCTTCAAACCATTCTGTTGATGTTGCAGAAGAGGTTTAAATCCCTAGACAAGAGCATTTCTGATGCCATTTGACTTGCTCATATGCAGTAAATACATCAGTAATGGGATGGATGATGTCTTACATGCCAAACACAGGTCATCTCATAGCAGGCTGTAGGATACACAGTATAGTGACAGGGCTTTGAGTTGGTCCATGAAGGACATGTGGTTTAGGCCTTGTATCCTTTTAGTGCAGTATCTCTGTGGGCAGTCCAGTTGGTGGATATTTCTGGACTGATGCATGCCAAAAGAAGCATGATACTCCATAACTTGGCTAATGAGGGCTGAGTATAGGGGGATGGATGACATCCTTAGATCTAGACCAAAACCCTTTTTTTTCTAAGATGTGTTTATAAACAGAATACCTTAAATGTACTCCCACTATAAACAACAGCCAGTGATACAGCCTATAGGTCATTCAGTGCTTGTTTGTTGTTTAATTCTTTTTTCATGCACTGGTTTCATGAAAATGTAAATTTATTAGCTTTAAAGGCCACTTTCAGCTTCAAACACACCCAACATCAATCAAAATTTAAAATACAAACTAGTGGGATACGTATCTAAACTCAATTCCAGAGTGAACAGAATGTTATGCTTACAAAAGTAATGAAAATATTTAACATATGATGAAATATGCTTACAAAAGTAATGAAAATATTTAACATATGATGAAATAATCTAAATAAAAATTAAGCTAAAATACAGGTACGTTAATTAAACTGTTATTTGGTACAGCTATGCACATTTACTCACCGCAGCAGCACATCTCAGATTAAAAGGGATAATTTTTCTGCAGTATAACAAATAGAATTTGTCTACTTTTGCCAATCCTCCCCATGGCCTGCTTTACTTGCAATATCTCTGAGACCCTCTGGTTTGAATGCTGTTAAATCTCTCACTGGTGAAACACAATCTGGTGGATCATAACAGTACCCAATAAAACAAGTTTCCCTATGCAGTCTTCAATTCTTCCAGTTAGAAACAATGCAGTGCTTGACGATCACACCCACCGACCTTAACTGTTTTTCATAACAGTACAGAATACTCCGGACAAGCCAGAACACAAGAATAATGTAGGGAAACCATGGGTAGGGTGGCAGACAGCTATAAAAAAAGTACCTTGCAGAAAGGTCTGCCCAACTCCATCTCTGCTTAACTATGTAGCTAATAAAGGAGTGGGCACAATTCTGTGTTTCAGATTCACATATTTCAGTTAGAAGGATTCAAAAACAGTAGCTGTGTTTGTGGTGTGACCTTTGAAGACTACCCGTTTGTGTTTTCACACATTTTTCATAGTAAAATGAAATACATTACACTAGCTGTCCTTGTTTCCCGTGCATGAGAAACAAAGTGACACAGGTCTCTGATATCCTTTGCCATGTCAGTATTTCCACATTATCTCAGCACAGATATATACAGGACCAGTTGTATGCACTACTCAAAAGAAAGGCAAATGATAGATGCATCTATTGCCATTTTCATAGTGGGGAATGGGTTAAACAGTTCTAAGAACACCTACGTTTGACAAAGAATTTTCTAAAAGCCATGATGAGCAACAATGGGTAGTCATACAACTGTAACTAGCACGATATATGTTGACTGGTCCGGTCACTGCTGCAGCACTGTAGTGTAACTACAAACAGAAGCAAAAAAACTCCATGAAACTAAGCTACACAGAAATATCATAATTTCAATAAAAGACTCCTACAGATCAGAAACTCTAAAGTACAGATGTGTATGCAAACTAAGCATAACAGCAATTGTTTGAATGATCACTCCTGCAGTAGCCTTAGCTATATACAACAGTAGGCTAGCCTCCAAAGCTTTCAGGGCACCTCCCACTCACCCAAACCATTAGTCAGCTGAGCTGAAAAAGCCAGGTTTGGGTGCAAAACCCTTCAGTGCTTCCATGCCAAAAGAAGGAGCGAGTCTAAAGCTCTATGCTATGAATATGACAATAAAAAGTCCATACTCTGTCATAAAAAAAAAAAATCTCAAAAAATAACTAGGATGGAAACAGTGGCTACTGCAGCAGTGATCATTTGCACATCTACTGTTCTGGTCGTTTGTCTTTCGGCTTTTCCCAGTTAGGGGTCGCCACAGTGGAACTCCGGTCTGCTAATGATTGGCAGTAGATTTTCATGAATGCCGAGGCGCCAGCTCGACGTCCAACCTTCAACGAAGGCAAGCCCATTTACGCATGTCTTTTGAATGCCCACCCAACCGCGGGGAGGACATGCAGACTCCACACAGAAGGCACTCCCTGCACTCCAGCCGAGAATCGAACGGGAGAACCACTTGCTGTGACGCAACAATGCTACCGCTGCACTACATAAGTTTACTTAAACAACTGCACTATGTTCTTCATCTGTTCACTGTTGCAGCTGTCTTAACTATATGGGTAGATTGGTTTGCTATCACAATCTAGAAGTACTTTTGGTCAAACGTCAGTTCTACGAAAGTACACTTTCAAAAGTGCACAATCTTGAACTGACATACTGCAAACTCGTAATAATGAATGTATAACAGCATGATTTGTTATTATGAGTCTGGAAATTTGAATGGAGATCATGGTACTGTAAGAATCAGGGAATTTACCCTTTCCTCACTGTAGTGCAATCTCTGAGTTGGTATACATAGTTTGAAGGGGGTGTGAGGGGTGCAGGGGGGCTTGCTCCCCTGCAAAATAGTAAAAAAAACTGTGCTGCTGCTATTAAGGTCTCACTGCAAGTAATGCTGCACAGCCTGGGTTTCTGACGGCGCCTACAGCTATGTTGAATAATGGTGAATGCGGACGTTGAACAACTGATGTTCGACATTACATTCCATATCAGGCATTATTTTTCAATACAGTAAACAAAGAAGTGTCATTCTTTGTTTTGATAACAAACTGGGTAGATTACCATACCTTAAACTAACTGGATGTAGGAAAGATGAGGGTCCAGAAGCCCATGGATAACAGTCCTAGCAAAGCTTGTCCTACACCTGGAGAAGAAGTCTAGGTTATAATGCTCTATAAAAGTGTACAAACAGGAACAAGTTGGTGCTTGTACAACAGTTCTAGCATCAAACCCTTTCCAAAAAGCCAGAAATGTAGCCAAGGCTCTGATAAAGTGAGTCATGACCTTGTCTGATCTTGTTTTATTGTGGTGGGTATAATAAAAAGAAATAACACGAGGCAACCATTTTGAAATGGTCTGTTTTGTTCTAACAAAAAAAAAAAAAAAACACCTGTATTAAATTATCACCTGTGACATAAGCAGGCTTATGTTTTATAAATATTAAGTTCACATTTAGAAATATTATAAATCTCATATTCTTCTACACAATATAATTGATCCAACATTAGATAAACTGTTCAATTACTGCCATTTCTTAAACCTCATTCCTCTTCCAAAACATTTTTCTGTATGTACTCTTTCCACAATTTCCATTTTTTTCTATGTAATTTCCTCTTACCCTTTTCAAGATCCTACTTCCTGTTCTATTACCTCTGTTACAATATTCACTACTTCAAATATTGCTGATTTAGACTTTGACTTCCATTTTCTAGTAATTGCTTTTTGGGCAGCCACCAGAATTAAATTTAACAAGGCCTTACCATGCCTAGACAATTCAGATTCTGTATCCCAGCTCAAAAAATCATTTCCTTAGCTACACTTAATTGCTCTCCCAGTATTCCTGAGAATACTCTCTACGGAATTTTTAAAGTGAGCCAACTAATTACAATCTGAAAACATATGGATGCAGGTACCTCTTTCTTCCTCACCATATCTCCAACATTTGCAGTCTACCGGAGGAAAAAAATCTTTTGAGTCTGCTTGTGGTATAAAAGTACCTATGCAAACACTTCCAAGCAAAAATATTAACTCTTCCAGACTTTGTAGCATATTTGGGAGCCATATATACATCATACATTGTTTATTTGTGAAATGCTCATCTAATCTCTCTTCCCAATCTTTTCTGACCTCCTCTGACTGATTCCTAGAGTTATCATGCAATATTTTATAAGCCCTAGTAAGTATCCCTTTTTAAGCAGCAGCAGCTTCATTCTATACTTAGTTAAAAACTCAACCAGTGTAGGTCTTTCACTTAGGATTCCCATACCCTTTTCTTTTTGCCTATATTCAGATATCAATCCCTGACAGGGAAGGCAGTATATAACCTACAATCCAAATCTCTCCATATATATTTCCTATTCTATTTCCTTTCCCAATACCTTGGTTCCTTTGCAAACTTCCTCCAGTAAATTCCAGCCCCCTCTTGCCTATTCTCTGTTTCCTTAAATGCAGTCATCCCTATCAGAAGAATCTCCTTTCTCTATCCCTGTGCTGACTTAGTTCTTAGTATACTTTCTGATACTTTATGAACATAATTTTGTATGAATTTATTCTTCTTAAGGCTCTGCATCCCAAATCCCACTCTCACCTTATTTGTTGAATTTCCCCTCTGCTTCATCATCATCCCTTTCCACTCTGAACTGTAGCTTTCACTTGTGTTACGTACAACAGCCTTAATGGTGTAGCTCTAAAATATCTCTTCAAATCAGGAAATCCTAAAACATCTAATTATGTTGGAAGAAATAACTTACCACATTTAAATTTTGCTTTTCAATTCTCAAATAAAATCCTTTAAATCTTCATTAATTACTATCCACTACTTCTCTGGTTAATAAAAATATGCCTTACCTGTGTATAAAACTAAAAGGACATAAAAGCATTTTTAATGTTTGTGTCTTGCTATCCCACATCCACAGGCAAGAGCTTCCAGTTTCTCAGTTTTTGTATTATCTTTTGTTTAGTTTCTTCAAACATATCCCTAGCTGCCATAAAAAAAATATTTTTTACCCCATAATCCTATATACTACAGTTTATCATATCCCATAGACATAGGTATTGCCGAACCAATTCATGTGTGGGTACATAATTTACAGCCATAGCCTTTGTTTTATTTTTATTAACTCTACACCCCCCCCCCAAAAAAAAAAAAAAAATTGGAACAGTCTCAGAATGTTCCACACCACCACAATGTCCTTTTCTGGTCTTATCAGTTACAAAATAATCAATTTTTTTTGGTTGATTACCATACCACTTATATCCTTGAATTTCTGAGTCCCTTATTTTTTGGCAATTGTTCTAAATATAATGCAAACAAAGGGAAAGAAGATACCCTTGTCTGTTTTCTCTGTTCAAACACATCTTATCAAAGAGTAACCCCTCCCAGTTTGATTTTTGCCTCCCATCCATCACATATCCTCCTAATTAACCTTATTACTGTATTAGTGAATGCAAGTGTTTATATAGCCCTGTTCCCATAATCCCAGTTTACTCTGTTAAATGCTTTCTCTGCATTAAGGCTCAACAACAACAACATCTTCTTACATTCTGATTTTCTCTGGATCATCATTGCTTTTTTGTTCTACTTGTTGTGCCTTTCGGCTTTTCCCAGTTAGGGGCCGCCACAGCGGAAATCTGGTCCGCTAATGATTGGCAGTAGATTTTTACGTGCCGAGTTGGCAGCCCTGACGCACAACCTTCAACGAAGGTATGCCCATTCACGCATATCTCCAGACAGAAGACGCTCTAGCTGAGAATTGAACAGGACGTATTACTGTGAGGCGACAGCGCTACCGCAGCGTCACCAGTTCTACTAATGTTGTTAAATGTTTGCCTCCCCACCACAAAACCATGTTGATCAATATGTAACAATTCTGTCAACACCTTTACCAACTTTTTAGACACTATAGACAAACACCTTATAATTATGGTTTAAAATTGAAATGGGCCTATACGAAGCTGGATTTGATGGGTCTTTACCATCTTTAGGTATTACAGCGAACAAGATGTTGGTGCTATTAAACAAAACCTTCCAGACCTTTAACAATTTCTCCTCTGCTAGCTTCCAAACTTCCATCAGAATACCATCTATTCCTGGACTTTGGTGCAGATTGCTTATACATCACCATTTTTATCTCATCTCCTCCTCTCTTGACTGTTAACTGTTGAGCCTCATCTACCTCTAGCCTTGGCATATAAGTCTTCCATAAATATTTCTATTTGTGCTTTATTGTGATTTACCCATTTCTCTGCTTTATACAAATTTTCATAACATTTCCAGAATATTTCTAATACCTGTACAGGATGTCTGGTTATTTTTCTTGTTATAGGCTCCCTAAGTTTGGCAACAACCCTTTTTATTTTCTGTTGATCAAGTCATTGTGCTAAATGTTCTTGCGCTCTGGAGTTATCAAAAAAACAGTTGCTTAACAGCAATCTTTTTAAACTCGTGCATATTATCCTTAGTTCCTTATTTTCTGTTTAGAACCCTGCAGTTGCAGCTCTTTTTTTCTGTGAGATTTCCCTTACTCTGCAATACTTTATCCTTTGACATCCCCTTTAAATAATTCTTGTTACTTCTTAACCATCTCACTTTTTCTTTTATTTGTATCCTGTTTTTAAACTCCACTTTCATTTCATCAAACTCACTAGCTATAATTTCTGGAGTGCGTTTTCTCTTCCCTACTAACTTAAATAATTTCACTACTTGTTCCTTAAATTCCAATCTTTTTTTTAACAGGTCAGTGGAAAAGTACCAGTGTCTCATTTTCACTTCTTTATCCAGCATTTTTGTCTTTGTTGTTACTGGAGCATGATCTGAAATAGTTATTGGATGTGTATTAAAGCTCTCAATTAAATGCACATGTTCATGTGAAAGATAATTGCAGTCAAGTCTAGCCCAGTTACTCTCTGAGTTACTACTACTACTGAATTCACATCTTTCCATACCAAATATTTTCATAAATAATTTAATAAATACATCCTATTTTATGTTTTTCTTTCTAAGCCACACAGATACATCCTCATTTGCTGCAAATCAAATTCCAGTCTCCACCTGTAATTAATATCCCCTGCTGACAGCTGATTTATTTATCCTAAACTTTTTTTACAACTCTGTAACAGCAGTTTTAGGTGGAATATAAACATATGCCAGTGTAATTCTCGTCCCTTGCAGTAGCCACTTATTACCACAAATCTAGCATATTGCCATTTTCCCCATTCTATCAGTATTGGAGCTCCTCTAGCAATTAATATAAGTACCCCTTTTTTCATTTGTCGCTGACATTCTGCTAAATATCCATCTTGAAATCCTTTCTTTATCAAATTCACATGCTCAATTCTTTCCAAATGTGTCTCCTGTAGCATTGCTATTTGCACTCTGTATTTCTTAATATGATTCAATATTTTTTCCTTTTTGTACATATCTGTGAGACCATTCACATTTTAAGACACTATAGAAAGTGTTGCCATTGTAAGAAGTCATTATTCCCACATACTACATATGACTGGCTTTTTAAATATATATTTCCAGCTTTCATGATACATGCACCCACTAATATTTGGCAGGTTGATCCTTTATACAGTTTTTTCTTGTCATCTGCATTTGAACTTATGTCACATTTTATAAGACCTTTTGTTTTAATGAACACCCCCCACCAAAAAAACAAAAAAAACACAGAGGAACACTCAATCAAAACCCTACCTGAATTCAGATGTGGGCCCTGTCAATAATAAGACAGGGAATTTGTTAGGTAAGGCAAGAATGTGCCTCACTTTCTCTAATTATTCTTCTGCTATATGCAATATTATTAAAAAACATTGGAAAATAATATGATCAGATGCCAAATATAAGGAGACATTGGGTGAAGTGCCACAATTTACTTTTAAGAATCAAAAATGTCTAAAGAGACTGCTCTGTTATAAATCCAACAGAGTTGTTAATAATAGGAATGAACATTTAGGGAATGCCATTTTAGGAACTTTTCCTTGTAAATGTACTATGTGTTCTTATGTAAGTAATGATGATATATGTACACCCTGTGACTGGACATGTCTATAAGCTTAAAGTATATGCTGATTGCAATACAATGAATGTTGTGTATTTAGCTTCCTGTGAGCTCTGCAGAATGCCTTATGTGGGCAAGACTAATAGGTGTTTGAGAGAGCGGATATATGAGCATCTTTACAGTATCCAGAGAAATGATAGTAAAAATGCCCTTGCAAAACATGTTACCCTGATGGGAAATAATCATCATTTTAAATTTTCAGTATTGGAGATTTGTCAGCCTAATGTTAGAGGTGGTGATATAAAGTACAGTTGTGTACACTTACCATAAATGTAGATGTTCGAGTGTATTCACTGTTGCAGTCATTACATTTGGGTTATCCTGCTGGCAGGTTGCCCTCAGTAGGCCTGAATTCTGAAGTCTTAGGTCCTGCGTCGGTTGCGGTTGCCTCTTCCCAGACGTCAGGTCGTCAGGGGTATAAAAGATGCAGCAGATGCCATTTTATTTAGTTTTTCTTGCCCCAGATGTCAGGTGCCCCCAAAAAGGTAGGCTAAAATTATGTAAGTAAAACACACATGCACCAAAATAAGCTTTATCTTCATCTATAAGCAAATACACCACCTAGGTTGTATAGATAAGAGAAGTAAAGATAAGTTCCAGCAAAAATAAGGGAGATGGCGGGAGGGTAACCTGGACTGCAACAGTGAATACACTCGAACATCTACATTTATGGTAAATGTACACAACTGTACTATGTTCTTCGTGTTTTACTGTTGCAGTCATTACATTTGGGTTGAGTCCCAAAGCTATGGTTGGGGGGCTGGAGCTAAACAGCATTAGGAGCGGCTATGAGGCCCTGCAGAACTGCAGTGGCAAAGCCTGCCCTGGATTTAGAGTAGAGAGGCAGATTGTAATGTTTTGTAAAGGTATGCACCGAACTCCAAGTAGCAGCCTCCAAAATGTCTTTGGTTGGTACTCCCCTGACAAAGGCTGCAGAAGTGGCTGCAGCTCTGGCTGAATGTGGCCTAATGCCCTTAGGCACTGGTTTGCCATGCTGTGAGTAGCAGAAATGAATGCAGTGACCTATCCACTTTGAAATAGTCTGCTTGGAGATGGCCTTTCCTTGTGATGCTGTGGCATATGCCACTAGTAATTGCTCTGCCTTTCTGAAAACTTTAGTTTTGTCCAAGTACAATCTAAGTTGTCTGTGTACGTCCAAAGAATGCAGAATTTTTTCCCCCTTGTTCTGTGGATTTGGATAAAAGGTTGGCTAATGAATTGTTTGGTTAAGGGTAACACTGGATACCACCTTAGGCATAAATGTAGGGTTTGTTCTGAGAGAGACCCTGCCTGGATAGAAATTGATAAAGGGTTCACAGGGCATGAGAGCCTGTAGCTCTGAAACTCATCTTGCAGAAGTTATTGCTAGGAGCAGAGCTGTTTTCCAAGATAAGACCATTATGTCTGCAGTAGCAGCTGGTTCAAAAGGAGGTAAGGTGAGTTTTTCCAAGACATAATTGAGGTCCCATGCAGGTACTGGCATTCTCCTTGGAGGCCTTACGTTTTTGGCACCTCTGAAGTACTGCCTTAATAAAGGATGAGAAAGGAGTGGTGGCTCTGTATTGTAATGAGCCAAAATGGCACAGGCATGGACTTTAATTGGAGAAAAAGATAGGCCTTTGTCCAGCATCTCAGTTAAATATTGCAAAATCTGAGGAATATTTGGGACAGCTGTATCAGTTCCTTGAGCTTGGTTCCAAGCACAAAATCTCTTCCATTTCCCAGCATAGGATTTTCTAGTACTAGGCCTTCTGGCTTCTAAAATGACATCCATCACAGCTTTACTGAGAGGTGTGGTTTGTATGGCTACATTATCAGCCATGCTGCCAGGTTTAGCGTCCTGAGTTGGCTGTGCAGAATCTGATTGTTTTGCTGGGACAGTAGATGAGGTATTTGAGGTAAATACCAGGCTGGGCATTGTGACAAGTTTCTTAAGATCGGATACCAGTACTGGCGTGGCCAGTCTGGGGCAATCAGAATCATTTTTGGTTTCTCCTGCCTGACCTTTAGGAGTACATTGGGAAGGAGAGGCAGTGGAGGAAAGGCATATACTGATAGGTTTATCCAGTTGAAAGATAAGGTGTCCACTTTCCAAGCTTGTCTGTGATAAGTCCTTGTGCAGAATCTTTTTAGTTGATTGTTTTGAGGAGAGGCAAATAGATCTATGTCCGGGTGTCCCCATCTCATTGTTATCATGCTGAAGACTTGTGGATCTAGGTGCCACTCGTGGGGATCCATGAAGTTTCTGCTTAGTTCATCTGCCAGAGTATTTTCCTTTCCTGGCAGGAATTGTGCCTGCAGATGAACTTGGTAAGTCAATGCTGTATCCCATAAAGCCATGGCTAGTCTGCACAGGGGGTAAGAATGAGTGCCCCCCTGCTTGTTTATGTACCAAATGACCATGGTGTTGTCTGTCTTTATCAGTAGTTGTCCCAGATGAAGTAGGTCCTTGAAGGCTGTCAGGGCATTTTGAACAGCTAGCATCTCTTTTTGATTGATATGTAGATGCTTTTGGTTTGTGGACCAAGTGCCCTGAATGCCTCTTCCTGCCATGTGTGTCCCCCCCAGGCATAATCTGATGCATCCGTCGTTAGGCTCTGTCTGGCTGGGGGTAGTGAGAATGGCTGTCCCTTGTTTTGGTGACAAGCTTTTGCCCACCATCAAAATTCCTGTTGCAGGCAGGGAATTAGAGTAATCATTGTTTCCAGGCTGTGGCAATGTTGTGTCCACACACTTTTTAGGTACCATTGAATTTTCCTCATATGCAGTCTTGCATATGGAATTAGTAAGATGCAGGATGCCATGAAGCCCAAAGCCTACAGAAATTTTCTTGCAGATAACTGGGCCTTTGTTGTCATTTCCTTGAAATAGGTAAGTCAGTTGCTTTTGTTTGTCTGGAGTGAGATAAGCAATCTGAGCAGTTGTATTTAAGCTTGCACCCAGGAATATTATCTTTTGAGAGGGTACTAGTTTTGATTTATTTTTGTTGACTGTGTACCCTAGGCCTGTTAAAAGTCTTATCACAAAAGTCAGATGCTGTAGTAGAATGCCCTTGTTCTCTGCTTGTATGAGGCAGTCATCCAAGTAAGGATATATTTGTATACCTCTTTGTCTGCAGTAAGCAATTACTGGTGCCAAGCACTTTGTGAAGACCCTGAGCTCAGTAGATAAGCCAAAGGGCACTGCAGAGAATTGGTAATGCTTTGAGCCAGCCTTGAATCTGAAATATCTTCTGCATGACTGTCTGATTGGGACATGCAGGTATGCCTCTTTTAGGTCTAAAGTCACGAGCCAAGCCTTGCTGCCCAGCATGGGCAGAAGCTGCTGTAAGGTCAACATCCTGAATTTTGGTATATTCAGGAAAGTGTTTAGAATATGTGTAAATTGCTGCTGAATGTATTTATATTTTCACGAATGTTTTACTAAAATAGAACTCTCCTATCTTGTATTCTGAAATAGAAATTGGGTGATGTCCTTCCTAGTATATAGTGAAGCAAACGCACTAAAACAAAGTTCATAGAAATCCAAACGACAATAGTTGAGTTAAAAGACCTTTATAGAAATAACAAAGCTTTCAGGTTAAGAAACCCTTTCTCAATGCATTGAGAAAGGGTTTCTTAACCTGAAAGCTTTGTTATTTCTATAAAGGTCTTCCTAGTATATATTCATGATTAGTTTAATCTAGGTTAGAATCATGTATTTGCCTGTTATTTTTCTACCTCCTTTCTTTGCTTTTGCTCTGTGTTTGTTTCTATGTGGAGCTTTTCTCCCCGGGCCTCTGCTGAAAATGGAAATGTATCCAGTTGGACTAGCCTGGTAAATAAATGTAAAATAAATAAATAAAATAAATACATAGGTACAGTATTGGTCTCCATGCTTTGTCCTTTCTGGGTACCAAAAACAGTCTTGAGTAAAATCCTTGTCCCTGCTCTTGCTGTGGTACTTGCTGAATAGCCCTCATGTCCATGAGAGCTGCAACTTGTTTTTGAGCCTCTGCCCATTGATTTTTTGGCAGGTCTGGCCAACAGTTTGCCCTTGGCAGGGTATGCAAATGAAACGTGTAGCCTTGTGACACTATGTCTAGAACCCATTTGTCCTGGGTTTTAATGTGCCAATTCTGAGAAAAAAAATGCTAGTTTTCCCCCTAAGGGTGCTGCCAGAAGACAAGTGCTTGGCACAGGCAGGGGGAAGTCATTGGGACCGTTTCCTGTAGGATTGTGATTTGTCCTCTCCACCTTTGGAGGTAGAAACACTCCACTGCTCAGACCTGTAGGATCCTTGCGGCTGTGATCTGCCTCTAGGGGGTCTGGATCTGTCCCTTTGAGGTCTGTCTGAGACTGGAAAGGACCAATTCTTTGTAGGCCCGTGTCTGCTAAATCTAGGTGGCTGTACCTGTAAGAAATCCTTGACCGTTTGCATAGATTTAGCTTTGTCCTCCATTTTCTTTAACACCTCTTCTTGCCTTAACACCAAACAAGGTATCATGTTGTAAAGGAGCATCTAATAATTTTGCTTTAACATGGTCAGGCAGATTTTGTTCCTTTAACCAAGCATGCCTCCTAATGACAGAACCCGTAACAGCGGCCCTGCAGGAGGCCTCCAGAGAATCAAACCCACATTGCAAAGTATGCTTTCCAACTTGTTCAGCTGCATGCAATAAATCCTGCATTTATTTGTTTTCTGCACATTCAGAATTTGTCATCATTTTCTGTTTAAGCAGTGTCATGATATATTGCTGATATCTGAGCATATGAAACTGGCAATTTAAGGCCCTTATAGCCAAAGTAGCAGATGTGTAAATCTTTTTTCCCCATCTATCCAGAGCCTTGGAATCCCTGTCAGAGGGGGTAGGATTTTTTGCAGTAGAAGCCTTGACCCCTTTTGGACCCTGAGAAATGGTTTCTGGGTCTGCAGAAGGGTTTTTGAAAAGGAATTTATCAAGAGTCAGGGACTCTGTAGTATCTGTCCGGCTTAACAGGAGCTGGAGGTAAAGAGTCAGGGGTCAGACTAGACTCCGAGAACACATCTACAATGTCCAATACAGGTGGAATAGCTAGAGGCCTGTGTTGAGGTAGTAAAAGGAAGTCTCTGAGCCTTTTCTTAGATTCTGAAAAATCTTGGCTCTCCCAGTGGAAGTGCTCCCCCTCATGGTATGCAAGGTTTCCCCAAAAGAGTAGTCCTCAGGAGGAGAAGCTGAAGGAATTGATTCTTCAGCATCAGAATCCTCATGGGGGGAAGAGAACATTCCTGATCAGAAGAGGAATCAGAGGAAATGGAAACCTGATCTGAAGATTCATAGTCTGTCTCTTGCCTAGGCCTCTTATCAGGAGGGGGATGGGAACCCCTGATCAAGGTAATTAAGTCTTCGGCCATTTTGAGCATCTGTTTTTTGGGCATGGAGGCCTGTCCTTGTGACTGGAGGACTTGTTTCTTTGCCTTTAAAGGTGTCTTAGTCTTTGAAGTCGGTTTAATATATAATTGTTTAGGTCTGAATACACCCTCAGAAGCCGATGTCTGCTCTGCAGCTCCGGACCCATCTGAGTTAATAGTCTCCGAGACTCCAATACCTTGAGTTTCCTGTGGCCTGGCCGACTCCATGTGGGAGTCGGCAGCGGCCTGCAACTCTAAAGTAGCGGGCGTCAGGGGCTGCAAAAGCACCTCACTGAGAACCGGTGAACCGGCTACTTGCTTAGGAGAAGCTTTGTTGTCGGTTTTGGACCTCGGTTGCCTGTCCTTTTCTTTTTCTTTGCATTTTTTGTGAACTCCGTTAGTCGGATGGCTATCCGACGACATTGTATAATTAAATCTTCGCCCAAAATAGCTTAATGCAAAATCGTACCGATGCTTAACAGTACGTTGGTAAATTTAACACAAAACCGACAACTAGCAACGTCGTGGTCTGGGCCTAGGCAAGGAATACAGTAAGAATGAAAGCCCTTATGAGATATTTGCTTCCCACAAGAAATACAATTATGAAGTTTTTCTGACATTGGTCTGGAGCAAGAAAAAAGTTTCCCCAATAGGGTACTTAGCTTTTAATGACGATTTCGGATCTGAAACTCGAACACGAAAATCTCAGGAGTCGGCCGACCGGCACTTGCGAACTGCTTCTGCTTCGGGCACCGCGCGGCAAGAAAGACTAAATAAAATGGTGTCGGCTGCATCTTTTATACGACTGAAGACCTGACATCAGGGAAGAGGCGACAGCAACTGACGCAGGACCCAAGACTTTGGAATTCAGGCCAGCAGGATAATCCAAATGTAATAACTGCAACAGTGAAACACGAAGAATATCAACTAAGACTGAATGTCAAGACGTAAAATGGATGTTACTTTTACAAGCTACAGGTGTTAAGGGGTTAAATGTGTTCATCTACCTTAAACCTATTTTAAAGCCATGTGATTTGCAGCATTAATTGCTTCTACTATTTAAATTGTAACTGCTATTTTTATGTAGATCTGAAGTACTCTTATGTATGAAATCGCTAATCTTTTATTTTATTTTATGTATTGAATTGGTGCATTTTATTGGATTTATTAAATTTTCTTGCACTACTGCAGTTTGGTTCACTTTGACACAATTTATTTTAATCAGCTCTGAGCACAATTGATTTAGTTTTTCCTCTAGATTACTGGAAGCCATGTCTTGTACCAAAGCTGAAGCTTGAACTGCTTTTTGCTGAACTGCTGCGAGATTCTTCAGTTTTTTTTTTTCTCATCATTTCCAGTTGATTTTTTTTTTTCAGGTTCTCTGTGTTTCTTTTTTACTGGCATATACGCAGTGGACTTACCAGTCATAACTTAAATTTCTAAAAGTGACAGAATCCCTGGCATTGTCTTTCAGTTTTTTTTTTTAAATGCGAGACAGCTGAAGAACTGAAATTAAGCTGTTGATCAGTGTGCAGCCAGCCTTGAAATCATCTGTTTGATACAGGTTGTCCTTTCTTCTTACCTCAACAAGAAATGAACTGGTCAGAAGCTCTGAAAGATTTTTTTCTGCCATGATAGTATCAGAGTTGTCCAAGGACATTGAAGGTACGAAGCATCCATTCTCCTTCATTTGTAGGTTCTGGAAAGATGACAGGGAGGTAGATAGCTTGGCTTAAGGTAATCTCTGATACCACTCAGAGCATAAATGAAGGCTTCGTTCTTAAAGAAATCCTATCTTTCTGGAAAATGCGATAAGATTAACCCACCAAGACAGCTTGTAACTCAGATACTCTCTTCTTGCAGAGGTCAGGGCAAGTATCAAGCTTTCCATGTTAAGAACCATAAGGCAGCCTGATAAGCTAGTTTAAATGGAGCAAGCTTAAGTTTTTTTTTTTTAAACACAAGATTAAGATACTAGGGGGGGTCCCAATGGTTTCCTAGGATGCGTCTTAGGCAACATTTATTTCAAAATCATTTTCACATTAGGATACATTGAAAGAGGTGGATCTATGGGCAGACATGATAAAATGCCTGACAAGTGAACCTTGACCAAGGACTAAGACAGTCCATAGGATAGCAACTCACACAAACACTAACAGTATCCCTGAATGTGTGCTTGCCAACTAGAAAACCCTTTCCATTTGCTAATATATGATTTTCTAATAGCAGTCCTTCTCAACTTCCTTACTACCTGCTGCATGTCCCTAAAACTAAAAGGTATAAAATTATTTTATTCAGTCAATCAGTTGTAGTTGTTTGGGGTTGGGAAGTATCAAACACCATTGTCTTGTAAGAGTAAAACCAGTCTGTGAGGAAGCTTGTATCAAATGTCCCTGGCTATTTCAAAAAGAAGGGAGAACCACCGTTGCCTCAGCCAGGAAAAAACACTACAATGGTATTTGGAGTGCCTTTACAAATCTTTAGAATGGCTCTGAATATTAGCTGAAATGGTGGAAAGGCACATGGAAACATTCCTGTCCAAGGAAAACAGAATGCATCTGTTTTCCAGGCTTGCTTGCCAGGAGTCCTGGAGCAGAATGTTGCCAGTTGTTTGTTGTGAATGGAGGTGAATAGATCTGCCCAAGGTGTTCCCCATAGCTGGCTAAAATCCTAGAACAGGGTATGATCTGGGACTACTTGTTTATGTACATCACTGTGGTACTGTCTGTAATCGCTTGAAGATGTCCTGTGATTCAGATGACAGAGTTGAATGCATTTATAAGTGCTTATATCTATTTTTAAGTCTATATGTATGCATTTTGTCTTTTTGTTCAAAACCTTGCATTTTACCCCCAAAGAGACAGTTCTAGTATTTGGTCCTGCTGTTACAAACTGCACTGTTACAAACTGCACTGGAGGTTGAAGGGAGAATGGGAAACATGGACTTAGATAAAACTGGTCTTTCCACTAAATCAATTCCCTTTTTACAAATTCCAAATCTGGAATTTGAAATATTAGGGATTGTTGGTGTTGGGACCAAACAGATTTTAGGTACCACTGAATCTTTCTCATGTAGAGTCTGGGTAGAGCAATTTGTAGATAGTCAATCAGATTTGTTGGAGTGTCCTGGTTTCTGGAAAGTTCCCCCTTCTTGGAGCCTTCTTGCCATTGTTTTTTGAAAATCTGATTGTCAGAAGTTCATAGGTAGGTACTAGGCTATCGGCCCTGGGGCCTATACAAGCCCAGCCAAAAAGGTACCCTGGCTTTTGCCACCCAAGAAAATTATTTTCCTGTGCCAATATCGAGCAGAGCCACAGAGGTGATCCCCGGAGTGTATTTTCTATTTCCCATCCAATCAAGATTTTTCTTGAAGAGTGCTAATGAGGAGCTTTGTTTGATATAAATAGGCAGTTTATTCCAGAATATGGGAAGTAACTGGGACATGAATCTATCCCTCCGGCATGTTCCGTTTACTGTGGTGACAAGGTTTAGGTCTCTAGAGCGTGTAGCTAAGATTATGGAGTTTGCTTATTTTGTTATTTTAAAAGGATCTTGAGTCAGGGATGAAACCATTAAAAGGCGTGGACAAGGAGGGCTGAAAAATATGAGGCCGGTAGTTGCTTCTTTGGAAACTGCATCAGCCTGGTCCTAAGCACACTTAAAAGAACATTTGGTTACTTAAGAGTAGAAGTGGTAAGATTATTCGGCGAAGGCATGCCCTCATATGAAGGAAAAGTGTCAAAAATGGTATTTACATTCTCAAAAGAAGCAAGCAAAAGTGTTAATTAATATAGATGCCTGACGAGTAGCAGAGGAATACACTTTTTCTCAAATATATCAAAAGCTTTCCCATCCTAGTTAGATGGGTAGGGAATAACATTTACTAAAGGTTTAGCTGCAGAAAGATTTGCCAAGGAAATCACTGCACTGTCAGATTTGGGACTGGAAATTAAGAATTTGTAAGACTGAGGAGTATTATACAATCTGCCTTTTTAGGGGCTGCAGGCTGGCTGTCATGCATGTTGCAGACTGTAGTAAAAGCATCCTCCAAGTCTGCAGTAGGTTAAGAAAATTCCAGATGTAATGGGTTATAGTATTTTCTCAAAGAAACTGGAATGTCATTATGTTCCCAATGAAACAACTTTTCATTCTAGAAATGGTTTCAGAAAAAGAAAATTCTTCCTAGGGACGGTCACAATAAATACTCTCCTTAGGATCAAAATCAGTTTCCTGAGGAGAAAAAAAAAAAGAACTTATGTACTCACCATAATGTTCCATGTTTGTTGTCCATCTCACCTTCATTCTTTGCTGGTTGGGTTCGGAACAGAGCATCGGTTCCAACACGGCCTTTACTAAAACATGAGAGCTTCCACTGGCTCGACGCTATAGCCTATCTCATCATGCTTAGGGAAGAATGCCCAGATCTTGTTTGCAATTACTAAACATTAGTAAGAAAAATATGCACATATATACACCGATACACCCATAACATGTGCCATATAGGACTAAGGAAGAAAATCAGAGAACATGAGTTCTAAATCCAATAAAGACCTCTCGATCCTCCAGGAGTGAAGGTTGGGGGAAGGAGGGTGGGATGCAAGAATGAAGGCAAGATGGACAACAAACATGGAACGTTATGGTCAGTACAGAACTTCTTTATGTTTTGTCCTATCTCACCTTCACTCTTTGCTGGTTGGGACAGCATCCCTAGTACCTTCTTTCTTGGGTGGATCAAGGGAACAAACTCTTCAGAAAGTACAGTTGTGTACACTTACCATAAACGTAGATGTTCGAGTGTATTCACTGTTGCAGTCATTACATTTGGGTAATCTGCTGGCAGATTGCCCTCAGCCAGCCTGAATTCCAAAGTCTTGGGTGCTGCGTTGGTTGCTGTCTCTTCTTCCATGACGTCAGGTCATCAGGGGGTATAAAACAGGCAGCCAACGCCATTTTCTTTAGTCTTTCTTGCCGCACGGTGCCCGAAGCAGAAGCACTTCGCAAGTGCCGGTCGGCTGACTCGTGAAATTTTCGAATTCGAGTTTCAGAACCGAAGTCTTCACTAAAGCTAAGTACCCCATTGGGGAAACTTTTTCTTGCTCCATACCGATATCAGTAAAAGTTAATGCTTGCATTACTTGTGGGAAGCAAATACCTCATAAGGATTTCCATTTGTACTGCATTCCTTGCCTAGGTCCTGATCATAACGTGCCTAGATGTCATTTTTGTGCTAGATTTAACCAACGCGCTATTAAGCGTCGGTATATCTTTGCTTCAAAATATTTTGGAAACAGATTTAACTATCCTGAAATGTCATTGGATGTTCACAAAAAACACAAAGAAAATGACAGAGACAGACCGTCGAGGTCCAAAACAGACGATGAAGCTTCTCCTCAGCCAGTCGCCGGTTCGCCGGTACTCAGTGAGGCGCTTGACTGCAACAGTGAAACACGAAGAACATCAGTGGATCCAAAGGAAGCCCTGTTCCAGGAGGCCATATCTACTTTGTAATGAGTGATAAAGGTATGAGGTTTAACCCATGTCGCTGCAGCACAAATTGAATCCATAGGTAACCTAGCCTAAAAAGCAGTCAAGTTTGCAATAGCTCTTGTCGAGTGACCCTTAATTTTACCAGGCAGCTGTCTACTTTGAGAAGTGAATGAATAGGAAATAGTATCCGTAAGCCATTTTGACAGAGGGACCTTTGACATTGGAGCACCCTTCTGTTTATCTGAGAAGGATACAAATAATTGATCAGATTTCCTAAATTCCTTTGTTCTGTGTAGGTAAAAATGCCTGTGCATTTCCAATTGATGAAGTTTATATTCTGCCCTGCTGACATAGTTCAGAAAGAAAACAGGTAAGCCAATGTATTGATTCAAGTTATTCTCAGAACACACTTTGGGGAAAAAAGTATGGATTAGTTCTAAGGGAGACTCTTATATTTATGGAAAACTATGTAGGGAGGGCATATGGATAATGCTTGAAGTTCTTACACCCTCCTAGCTGATGTGATAGCCAACAAAAATGTTGTCTTCCAAGTTAGAAACTTTAGATGACAAGAGGAAGCTGGTTCATAAGGTGGAAGAATTAAAGTGGATAATACTAGGTTGAGGTCACAGGGAAATGTTGGTTCCTTGACTGGAGGCCTTAGCAAAAAGCTACCTCTCAGAAAAGCCTTGCACAGTCTGTGAGACATTATTTTTGATCCCATATCTCCCATGTGATGGTTGGATATGATGGCTAGTTGAACTCTAATGGTAGCTGCTGCTGCCCCTTCATTAAAAAGTTCTACTAAGAAGTCTAAGATGGATGTTACTAGGGCTGTAAAAGGATCAACATTATTGACGGAAGCTCAATAAGAAAATCTTTTCCACTTGCTAGCATAAAGTTTCCTAGTTGTGGTCTTATGGGATGAAACCTGGACATGTTTCACATCAGGGAATGTGTGTGGGAGCCTGGCTAAAAACTGCAAGTGGAGCAGCCAAGCTGTCAATTTGAGGGTTTGGATCGAAGGGTGGAGCATTCCCGATGGATGCATTAGGAGGTCTGGTACTGGGTCCAGAATCCATGGCTCTTGTTGTAGATGTGGCCAAAGGAAAGGGAACCAAATTTGATGAGGCCAGTACAGGGCTATTAGTGTTATCCTGCTTCTCAACAAAAGAGCTTTCTGGAGTACTTTGGGGATTAACGGGAATGGAGGAAAGGCATAAAGAAGACACGGGGGGTCAATCGTGTACAAGTGCATCCCTTGGTGACTCCCTCGGAAGGGGGATCAGGGCAAAATAGCTGCTGCGTTTGGCATTCATGGACGTGGCAAAAAGGTCGCAGCAAGGCTGGCCCCACTTGCAAAAGATCTGTTCTGCCATTTCCTGTTTTAGAGACCACTCGTGAGGCATTAGGATAGCTCTACTTAGCTTGTCTGGTATTATGCTGGATCTCCCGGGGATATGCATTGCTATCAGAAAGTGTTGGGAAGAGACTGCCCACTGCCATACTCTCTGAGCCTCTTGACACAGGGGGTAAGATCTGGTCTCTGCCTTGTTTGTTTATATACCACACGACCGACATATTGTCTGTCTGAATTGCAATTGTTCCTAGTGGAAGGGAGTTCTGGAACGTCTGCAATACCAAGAGCACCGCTCTCATCTCTAGGACATAGATATGCAAGTGTTATTCGCATTTCTGCCAAGTACTTTGGACTGTCTTTCCCAGATAATGCCCCCCCCACCCTAACTGGGAAGGGTCCATGGTCACTGTAGCTACTGGTTGTGGGAGATTGAATGGTCAGCCTACAAATACCTGGGTGGATTGAAGCCATCAACTGAAGTCCCTCTTGCAGGAGTTTGGGATGATGATCTTGTGGGATACGGGCATCTTTTGCACGGACCACTGGAGTACACTCGTGTGTAGATATGCAAGAGGTACCAGAGTAATCTCTGCCACCATGGTACCCAGAAACTTCAGTACGACCTTTGCCTGTACTTTCCTTTTTGCAAGCAGATTTGACACTTGATGATGCAGTGTTTGTAGTCTGTCTGAAGGAAGTTTTGCTACCATGCCTTTTGTATTTAAGTCTGCACTGATTAATGTAATAAGTTGTGATGGCAACAAGGCAGATTTTTTGAAGATTATGGTGATAACCAGCTGTGAACACAGGTGAATAGTGGTGCCTCTGGCTTTGATTAGTAGATACTCAGTGGTGGCAGTTAGGAGCCAGACGTCCAGATATGGAAACACTCGGAATCCCAGACATCTCAATTGAGCCGTGACCACTGCCATGCATTTGCTGAACACTCTGGGGGCTGTAGTGAGACCAAAGAGCAAGGCTTGAAACCGATGGTGACTGGCCCCCAGCTAAAAGCATAGGTAATTCCTGAATCGCCTGTCCATTTTTATATGGTAGTACACATCCTGGAGATCTACTGAACACATTCAATTGTCTTTTCCCAAAAAGGGAAGCATTAACTGCAGTGTCACCATCCAGAACTTTGATTTCTTTACAGACTTGTTCAGTCTGCTGAGATCCAAAATGGGCCTCCAGTCCCCGGTCTTCTTTGGAACTAAAAAGAACCTTGAGTAAGTTCCGGATCCAATTTAGTCTGCGGGAACGTCTTGGATGACTTTTTCTTAGCAACCTTTGCATTTCTAGGGTTGCCTGATCCCAGACCCCTTCTGGCTGGGTGGAATGTCTGGGATCAATCTTTTTTTTACTGGAGGGGAAGAGAAGGGAATGTTGCAGCCTCTGGATATTATTGTCTGTACCAGTTTGTCTTGTGTAATATTCAACCAGGCATTTTGGTACAGAGACAATCGACCCGACTGCCTCCAGAGGTGGACAGATGGGCCTCCTTTCAGGAGCACTGGAGGGGCTGACCAGAGAATGTATCTGTGTCCCCCTGGTTTGGCGGATCCCTTCTGCCATGAGGTCTGCATCTTCCATTGTTTTCCTCTCTGCCCTAGGGGAAGATTCACTATGTGCGTCTGGGAAAACTCTTTGGGACTTCCAGAACCACATCTTTACTCCCTTCTGGTCTTTGGGGTAAAGGTCTGGTGAGGAGGGGAAAAACGTACTTCTATGGCAGAAAGAGTCTTACCCTCCTGCTTGCACCTGGGCAGTTTCTTTAACCTTTGGGCCGAACAAAGACAAGGCATCAAAAGGGGCGTTGACAAAGGAAGACTTGAAGGGTTCTGCAAACTCACGCAGGCGCATCCAGGAATGCCTCCTTAGGGAAATTCCTGTACCCACCGCCCTACTCACTCCATCGGCCGCATAAGATATAAGCCACATGGAGGAGTTAACTACAGAGTTTACAGTAGCAAGATGAGTGGTCACCTTGTCTGAAACCCCAGCAGCTGTAGAACCTTGGAGGGTATCACCTAACTCCTTCAGGCGATCCCTCTGCAGTCTAGTGATTTGAGTCAAGTAGTTCAGTGATCCGATTGTAAAGGCTGCTGATGAGAACATACGCTTTCCATATCTGTCCATCATGCAAGATTCTTTATTCGGTGGATAGACAGATGTGGAAGTCTCATACAATTCCTTTTTGGTGGCAGCCGCCACAAACACAGCATCTACTGGGACACTTTTGGACAAAAATTCCTTGTCAGAGGGGGCAGTAATGAACTTGTTGGGCCTCCTTGGAACCGGTTCCACAGATTCTGCAGAGCCCCATGCCTTTTGAGTGACTACATTAAGGAGCTGGTTGAAAGGCGGGGTCACCCAAGAGGTGGAGAGGCGAGACCCGAAAGCCTCCAGGTACACAGACTCATCCTTAGAAGGGCTGATGGGTTTCCAGACACCTCTCTGTTTAAGGATCTCTAGGATGTCTGCAAATGAGACATCCTCACAGGGTGACAGTGGGGACCCTTCTGAATCATCTTGGTCCATGTCTCAAGTGACAGACTCCTCAGGGGAGTCTAGATGTTTCCTCTTACATGTTCTCTTCTGGGGGACCTCATCAGAGGAATACCCTGGAGAGGTTTTGGAAGAGATGGTTTCGCCCACTGGGGCATCCTGGGACTTTGGGTCTCTACACCTAGGGGGAGGGATGGTAGAGAGACACACTCTGGCACTTTTGGGGAAGAGAGCTTGGATCCGAGAGTGGAGGTGACTGGGGTGACAGCACACTCTTCATTACCTTGAAGGCATCACAATCCCATTCTGTGGCAGTCCCTAGCTCTGAAGAACCAGAAGACTGCCCCCAAGCCAAGGCCGTAGGCTCCGAGGCCGATGTAGGTGTCGAGCTGACCCACACCGATGCCCTGAGAGGTAGATTCGGATCAGAGAGCTGTCTGACTAGACTGTCCTCTCCAGACCTGATGGGGGAGGGTCAGCCCCTAAACTCCTCGCCCGAGGATGGCACAGAAGTTGAAGCAGAAATTGGGACTGAAGATCCTGGAGTAGGTCTCGGTCTCAAGGTTTCCACTACTATCAAATCCAAGCCCTCTGGTTCTGAAGCCACAACTTGGGTCGGAGGAGGAATTGTCACAGGGCTGGTGATGGTTGTCAGAGCCAACTCCATTCTGGGAGTACTTAAGAGAATCTTGGCCAGTGCCGGTGCCCATAGCAGTCTCTTAACCACCCACTCCACGTCGTTGGGACAGGCTCCTGGAAGACCAAGAGGATGGAGCCAAGGACCTGGTTGACTGTAAAATGGGTGATTGTAGTACTGACAAGACCGGTTCTGACTACGACGCTCTATCAGTTTCAACAGGATCAGTGGAGCCGAAGAGACGGATGTCTTAGGCCTGAAAGTCTTCGGGTCCATGTTCGATTCTTTTGCCTGCTGGTTCAGATGCTGGCACCGAGAAGAAACTCTTTTTGAAGATTTGTCTGATATTGGTGATTTAGAGGAAGAACTCTGTTTTCCTTCAATAGCCTCAGAAAAAGGAACTTTGAGCAGACCCCTCACAATGAGTTTATACTTTCTTTCCTGTAAAATTCTACAACTAAACCCATGACAAACAGCACAGGATTCCTGTAGGTGGACAGCACCCAAACAGTAAACGTAGCTGGTGTGTCCATCCATTAAAGACATTTTCTGTGTACATTGGTCACACTTCTTGAAGCCAGAAGGCTTTGGTTCTTTACCATCCTTAGACAGGACTGTCAATTTTTTAAACTACGAACACCCAAATTCTACTAACAGTTTTAACTATAACCAGATCAACTTTACTAAAGCAGAGTCTTTTTTTTTTTAAATAACTAGCAACCAAAGGGAACACGCATCACAACAGTAGAAAGGGGAAACGAGAGGAGAAGTCTCTAACAAACGACAATCTCCTCTGGTAAGAGAAGTCTCTAACTTAAATGACAACTCCCAACAAGTGGACTAGATGAGAAAGGTGAAGGGAAGCCCTCTAACTGAAACAGGCTGATTCAAGGAGTCCTCTAACTTAAACAAACTCCTTGTCAAAATCAGAGGAAAAAATTACAACGATAAAATCCAAACAAACCCTGTGATAGAAAGGGAGTTTGGACACGAGATAGGGTAATAGAATGGCCTAACGAGAGATGACTGCCAGTAACACACAAAGCACAGCAAAAATGAGCAAATTTGACAACTGTAAGTAAAGTAACACTAAATATTCTCAACAGTAGCAAAAAGGAACAAGAATTACTAGTCAAAAAGTACAGTTTTGTACCTACCATAAATGTAGATGTCTGATAGGAATGCATCTGCAGTCCTTACAAATGGGTTGTCCTGTCATCAGGCAGCCCTTCGGTCGGCCGGATTCAAAAGTCTGGGTCTGGCCTCGGCTGGTGTCGCACTTCACCCGACGTCATAGCTGCAGTTATTCGGGTATAAAGGCATCAGCCGACGCCATTTTCCTCAGTGTTTCTTGCCCCAGATGCCAGGTGCCCTCTTGGAAGGCTAAATTTGGATAAATGCCAATGATTCCAAATAGTAGAGAGCAACACAAACAAAAATAAGCATGTATGTACATATATACAAACAAATACACCATAATAGATCCCCCCCAAGCTAGCTGAAGGCTGGCAAATACCCTAGGAGTACCTCAGAGGGGAAGGTGGGTGGGTAATCCTGACTGCAGATGCATTTATCGACATCTACATTTATGGTAGGTACAAAAAGTACAGTTTTGTACCTACCATAAATGTAGATGTCCGAACTGGATAGCATCTGCAGTCATAACAAGTGGGTTGTCCTGTCGTCAGGCAGCCCTGCAGTCGGCCGGATTCCAAAGTCCGGGTCCGCTTCGCTGATGTCGCACTCCACCCGACGTCATCTCTGTTGGTCTTCGGGTATAAAAGCATCAGCCGACGCCATTTTCCTCAGTGTTTCTTGCCCCAGATGCCAGTAGCCCTCTTGCAGGGTAAAATTTGGATAGATGCCAATGTTTCCAAATAGATAGAGGTAAACACAACAATAAGCATATATGTACATGTATACAAACAAATACACCATAAAAGACTCCCCCCCAAGAGCTAGCTATTAGGAGGGTAAACACCCTAGGAGTACCACAGAGGGAAGGAGGGAGGTAATCCTGACTGCAGATGCTATCCAGTTCGGACATCTACATTTATGGTAGGTACAAAACTGTACTATGTCCTTCATGGATGCATCTGCAGTCATAACAAGTGGGTAGAATACCATAGCCAACTAGGGAGGAGGATAAAGGTAGATTATGGTGTGTTTAGGATCCCTTGCAGTACAGCAGTGGCAAACCCTGCTCGGGATCTGGAATAAAGAGGCAAATTATAATGCTTGGCAAATGTATGCACGGAGGTCCAAGTAGCCGCCTCAATAATGTCTTTGGTTGCCACTCCTCGTAAGAAGGCTGTGGTAGTGGCTGTTGCCCTTGTAGAGTGAGGTCTTATGTTCTGTGGAATTGGTTTTCCATGGAAGGAGTAACAGTATCGTATGCAATTTCCTATCCATTTGGAGATTGTCTGTTTGGAAATAGCTTTTCCTTCCCTTCCTGTTGCATAGGCTACAAAAGTTGGTCAGTCTTTCTGCTATTTTTTGTTCTGTCCAAGTAGTAGCGTAGCTGTCTATGTACATCCAAGGTATGCAGTATTCTTTCCCCTCTGTTTTGTGGGTTGGGAAAGAAGGTAGGTAGGTGGATTGCCTGGTTTAAAGATACTCTGGATACCACCTTAGGCATAAATGTAGGATTAGTCCGCAAGGACACTCTATCTTGGTGGAAGATTAGGAAGGGTTGCACTGCCATTAAGGCCTGTAGTTCTGAAACCCTCCTTGCTGAAGTAATTGCCAGTAGGAAAGCAGTTTTCCATGACAGGTGTTGTAGGTCTGCTGTTGCTGCTGGTTCGAAGGGTGCTAGTGTCAACTTTTCTAGCACAAAGTTTAAGTCCCAAGCTGGTAATGGTGGTTTCCTTGGAGGTTTTACATTCTTGATTCCTCTGAGGAACTGCCTGAGCAATGGATGCGAAAAAACAGGTGGATCAAAGCTGTATTCTGCTGAAATAGCTGATGCATGTATCTTGATGGAGGAGTAGGACAGGCCTGAATGAAGAAGTTCGGCCAGATACTCCAGAATGTTAGGCATATCTATGTTTGACATCTTTTCCTCTTTCGGTACTCCAAATGACAAACCTTTTCCATTTTCCAGCATAGTTCTTTCTTGTTGAAGGTCTGCGTGCTTCAAGAATAATGTCTTTAACTCTTTGGGAAAGTTCTGGATTAGCTGCTGCTATGTGATGTTCCATGCAGTCAGTTGCAGCGTTTTTAGGTTTGGATGTATGATGCTGTAGTTGTTCTGAGTTAACATCAAAGGCATCAGGGGTATTGGCCACATGTTGTTCCAAGACATGCTCTTCAGTAGTGGGTACCAGTGTTGTCTTGGCCAGTTTGGGGCTATCAGGATTATCCTTGGGCGTTCTTCCTTGATTTTTAGTAGTACCTTGTGTATCAAGGGAAGAGGTGGGAATGCATATGCTGTTAGGCCTTTCCAGTTGAAGGAGAGTGAGTCCACTTTCCATGCTAGTGGGTGGAATGTCCTTGTGCAGAATTTTTTGAGCTGGTGATTGAGAGGTGATGCGAATAGGTCTATCTGTGGCATTCCCCATTTCTTTGAGATGGTCTTGAAGATGTCCGGGTGCAGCTTCCATTCGTGGGCATCCGAAGTGGTTCTGCTTAGTATGTCTGCTAGAGTATTGTCTTTCCCGGTACAAATATTGCCTGTAACTGAATGTTGTAGCTGAGAGCCAGAGTCCACAGCTCCAAGGTCATTCTGCATAGGGGGTATGAATGAGTGCCTCCCTGTTTGTTGATGTACCACATGACTGTGGTGTTGTCTGTCCTTATCATCAACTGGCCCTCTTTGAGGAATGGTTTGAACTTTTGGATTGCCAGTTTTACTGCCAGCATTTCTTTTAGATTGATGTGCAGGTGAAGTTGATCCTGTGTCCACAATCCTTGCACGCATTTGTCCAGCATGTGGGCCCCCATCCTAGGTCTGAAGCGCCTGTTGTGATGGTCTGGCTTGGTTGACCTCTGCGGAAGGGCAGGCCTGGGTTTGACTGGCATGCCTGAGCCCACCATAGGAACTCCTGTTTTAAGCATGGAATTAGTGGGATTTCTGTTTCTAGACCGTGTCTGTGTTGGGACCATAAATTCTTTAGGTACCACTGTAGTTTCCTCATATGTAGTCTGGCAAATGGGACCAAGATTATGCATGATGCCATGAAGCCCAAGGCCTGTAGAAATTTTCTTGCTGTTAACTTGTTCAGTTTTGTTAGTGCCAAGAAGTAAAGAGGAAGTTCTTTTGTTTTTCTGTAGTCAGGAATGCCATTTGTTGTACTGTGTCCAATTCGCCCAAGAATGTCCTTGTTTGGGATGGTATCAGCCTTGACTTTTGTAAATTGACTGTGTATCCCAGTCCTTGTAGCAAGTAAATGACCCTTTGTAAATCTGTTGTCAGCTTGCTTTTGTTGTCCCTTGTAGCAGGCAGTCGTCCAGGTATGGGTAAATTTGTATTCCCTGTAGTCTGCAATGGGCGATTACTGATGCCAGGCATTTTGTGAATACTCTGGGCGCAGTAGATAAGCCAAAGGGCAATGCTGAGAATTGATAGTGCTCTGATCCTGCAAGAAATCTGAGGTATCTTCTGCAGATTGGTCGAATGGGGACGTGCAGGTATGCCTCCTTGAGATCTAGAGTTACCAGCCAAGACTCCTTGCCCAGCATGGGAAGAAGTTGCTGTAGGGTCAGCATTTTGAATTTTGGGACAATGATGTATGTATCTAAGGTGGACAGATCGAGAATTGGTCTCCAACTTTTTTCCTTTCTTGGAACTAGGAATAGTCTGGAGTAGAACCCCTTTCCTTGTTCTGCTGTTGGCACTCTTTCCACAGCTCTCATGTTTGCTAACTCCATTATCTGGCGTAGAGCCTCTGTTTTTTGATTTGGAGGTAGATTTGGCATTCCTCTTTGACTGGTAAAGTGTGGAAGTGAAACCGGTAACCTTGATCTATGGTTTGTAAAATCCACTTGTCTTTTGTTATGTAGTGCCAGTTCTTTGAAAATAAGGTTAACTTTCCGCCTAGAGGGGCTGCTATTTGTTCCCTGGTAGGTGGATTTAGGATTAAGTCACTGTGGTTGTGCTGATGTAGTGGCAGTGGCTGTGTCTGTGCCTCTGCTGCTACCTTGCCAATGTCGCCTCTGTAGGCACCTCCTCTGGATTGGTTTCTGCCTCTGGAACGTCTATTTCTGCCCCTTTGAAATTTTGTGGAGTCAGGAAAGGACCAATTTTTGGCAGGCCAGTTCCTGCTAAACCTTGGGGTTGAACCTGCAAGAAATCTTTAACAGTTTGAACAGATTTTGCCTTTTCTTCCATTTTCTTCATAACCTGCTGGGCAGGTGTACCAAACAAACTTGTCTTGTCCATAGGAGCATCTAGCAACTTAGCTTTAACATGATCCGTAAAGCTTGTTCCTTTAGCCATGCATGCCTTCTTATCACTGTGCCTGTCATGGCTGATCTAAATGAAGCCTCCAGTGCATCATAGCCACATTTTAAGGAATGGTTGCTAACCTGTTGTATGTTATTTACCATCTCTAATACATATTTCTTATCAAGAGATTCATCAGTAGTTAGTTTTTAGTTAACTGATCAAGCATAAACTCTTGGTATTGTATCATGTGAAACTGACAGTTTAAAGCTCTAGCTGAGAGAGTAGCTGAAGTGTAGACCTTTTACCCCATCTGTCTAGTGACCTTGCTTCCCTTTCAGAAGGAATAGGGTTTTTAGCTGTGGTCGCGCTACTGCCTTGGGACCCTGGGATATAGTTTCTGGGTCTGCAAGTGGGGCCTTGTAAAGGTGGTGATGAGTATCTGGTACCCTGTAAAATCTGTCTGGTTTGGCAGGGGCTGGGGTAAAGAGTCTGGAGCGGAGCAAACATCATTGAAAGCATCATCCACCACAGAGAGAACAGGAGGTATAGCTAAGGGCCTGTGCTGTGGGAGGTGCAGAAAGGTCCTAAGTCTTTTCTGGAGTCTGAAAAATCCTGTTGCTGCCATTGGAACTGTTCTCGCATGGCATGCAAGGTTTCCCCAAAGGAGAATTCTTCTGGTGGGGAAGCAACTGGAATGGATTCTTCAGCATCAGAATCTTCAAAATTGGAGAAGGGAGCCTCAGGCTGGTCAGTTATGTCTGATTCATCAGCAGAATCATCAGAAGACACTGGCTCAGGGGGCTCTGTCCTAGGTCTCTTCTCTGGGGGCTGAGAGGCCCTGTCTGGGTGAGATTGAGATCCTCTAATTAAAGAAATTAAATCTTCTGCCAAAGAAAGCATTTGAGAACTAGAAGAGGGCCTGGATGAGGGGGTTTTAACAGGCACTGATTTAGTAGTCTTGGCTGCTTTAGCCCTGGCAAAGGCCTTAATGGACATGGCTGCTGGAGGCCTAGCAGCACCACGTGCTGGGGTAGAGACATCCAAGGGGATGGTGTCTGATAAATCAACCACCGTAGTGGGTAAAATTTCTGAGGTCGATTCAAGAATTGTAGCAGGGGCCTCAGTTGTAAGAATAGGTTCAGCTGTACTTTGAGCAGTTTTCTCGGTTTCGGCCGAAACCGAGACACTCGCGGTTTGCTTTGCCGTGGTTTCGGCCGAAACCGCGGACCGCGAGTGTCGGTCTTTATCTTTGCGTTTTTTGGAAGATTGGGTAGTCGGAGGATCCGACGGCATAATGTACGCAAAATCAGTACCGAAAAACTGTTCTGCAAACTCCGACCGACGCCTAAGCGTTCGTCGGTTGAAAGAGGCACAGGCCGAACAGGCTGCTACGTCGTGGGCTGGGCCTAAACAAGGCAGACAGTAAGAGTGGAAATCTTTATGAGGTATTTGTTTCCCACAGGTTAAACAATTGTTAACTTTTTCTGACATCGGCTGAGGCAAGAAAGAGTCCCCAACGGGGTACTTAGCTTTAGAAGTCTTGAGTAGTATTCGGTAGAAGTAATCTCTGGATCCGACCGACCGGCACTTGCGAACAGCTTCTGCTTCGGCGCCACGCTGCAAGAAAGACTGGGGAAAATGGCGTCGGCTGATGCTTTTATACCCGAAGACCAACAGAGATGACGTCGGGTGGAGTGCGACATCAGCCGAAGCCGGACCCGGACTTTGGAATCCGGCCGACTGCAGGGCTGCCTGACGACAGGACAACCCACTTGTTATGACTGCAGATGCATCCATGAAGGACATCTGTACTATGTCCTTCAAGGATGCATCTGCAGTCCTTACAAATGGGTAGAATACCATAGCTAAACAAGGGGAGGAGGAAAGAGTAGAGATTATGGTGTAGCTAGGATCCCTTGCAAAACAGCAGTGGCAAAACCTGCTCGGGATCTAGAGTATAAAGGTAAATTGTAATGCTTGGCAAATGTATGCACGGAGGTCCAAGTAGCAGCCTCTATAATGTCCTTGGTAGCCACTCCTCGTAAGAAAGCTGTGGTAGTGGCTGTAGCCCTTGTGGAGTGAGGCCTGATGTTCTCTGGAATTTTCTTTCCGTGGTAGGAGTAACAAAATCTAATGCAATTTCCTATCCATTTGGAGATTGTCTGTTTTGAAATTGGTTTTCCTTCCTTTCCTGTGGCATATGCTACCAGAAGCTGGTCAGTTTTTCTATTGGACTTAGTCCTGTCCAGGTAGTAGCGTAACTGTCTGTGTACATCCAAGGTATGCAAAGTCTTTCTCCCTGTTCTGTGGGTTTGGGAAGAATGTAGGTAGGTGGATAGCCTGATTTAATGACACTCTGGATACCACCTTAGGCATAAATGTAGGATTTGTTCTCATGGACACTCTATCTTGATGGAAGATCAGGAAGGGTTGCACTGCCATTAATGCCTGTAGTTCAGAGACCCTTCTTGCTGAAGTTATTGCCAGCAGGAAAGCAGTCTTCCAGGATAAGTATTGTAATTCTACTGTTGCTGCTGGCTCGAAAGGAGGAAGTGTCAATTTTTCTAGCACAAAGTTCAAGTCCCATGCTGGCAATGGTGGTTTCCTGGGAGGTTTTACATTTTTAATTCCTCTCAGAAACTGTCTGAGCAGGGGATGAGAGAAGACAGGAGGATCCAAGCTGTATTGTGCTGAAATAGCTGATGCATGTATCTTGATTGAAGAATAGGACAGGCCTGTGTGGAAGAGCTCTGCCAAGTACTCCAGGATGTTGGCCATGTTTACCAGAGTCACATCTTCTCCCTTTGCAGTACTCCAAATGAGATATCGTTTCCATTTTGCTGCATAATTCTTTCTTGTTGAAGGTCTGTGAGCCTCCAGGATTATGTCTTTAACCCTTTGGGATAAGTTTGGGTTAATTGCTGTTATGTAATGTTCCAGGCAGTTAGCTGCAGAGTTTTCAGGTTTGGATGCAGGATGTTGTAGTTGTTCTGTGTTAACAGTAATGGGATCAGGGGTAGTGTCCATATTTGTTCCCGGGACATGCTCCTCAGCAGTGGATACCAATGTTGTCTTGGCCAGTCTGGGGCTATCAGAATGATCCTCGGACGTTCCTCTTTGATCTTGAGAAGCACCTTGTGCATCAAAGGAAGTGGTGGAAGTGCGTATGCTGTCAGGTTTTTCCAACTGAAAGATAGGGAGTCCACCTTCCAAGCAAGTGGGTGGTACGTCCTTGTGCAGAATTTCTTTAACTGGTGATTGAATGGGGATGCAAACAAGTCTATTTGTGGTAATCCCCATTCCCTTGTGATGGCTTTGAAGATGTCCGGATGAAGCATCCATTTGTGGGCATCTGTGGTTGTTCTGCTTAATATGTCTGCTAGAATGTTTTCTTTTCCCGGTACAAAAATTGCTTGTAACTGAATGTTGTAGCTCAGGGCCACATCCCATAGGTCCAGTGCCAGCCGGCATAGAGGATATGAATGGGTGCCTCCCTGTTTGTTGATGTACCACATAACTGTGGTGTTGTCTGTCCTTATCAACTGACCTTCTTGGAGAAATGGTCTGAATGACTGGATTGCCAATTTTACTGCCAGCATTTCCTTTAGATTTATATGTAGGTGCAGCTGTCTTGAGTCCATAAGCCTTGTATGCACTTGCCCTGCATGTGTGCTCCCCAACCGAGGTCTGAGGCATCTGTCGTGATGGTTTGGCTTGGTTGGCTGTTGCAGAAGGGCAATCCTGTGTTTGATTGACAGGCCTGAGCCCACCATAGGAACTCTTGTTTCAGGCATGGGATTATTGGGATTTTGTTTTCTAGGCTGTGCTTGTGTTGGGACCACAAATTCCTTAGGTACCACTGTAGCTTTCTCTTATGCAGTCTGGCATGAGGGACCAGAATTATGCAGGATGCCATGAAGCCTAGAGCTTGCAGTATTTTTCTTGCAGTTAGGTGGTTCTGCTTTGTTAATGCCAAGAAGTAGAGAGGTAGTTGCTCTTTCTTTTCTGCAGTTAGGAATGCCATTTGTTTTGATGTGTCCAGCTCTGCACCCAGAAAGGTTATTCTTTGGGATGGAATCAGCCTTGACTTTTTTTATATTGACTGTATATCCCAAGGCTTGCAGCAGGTAAATGACTCTTTGTAAGTCTTCTGCTAGCTTGCTTTTGTTGTCCGCTTGTATCAGGCAGTCGTCCAGGTAGGGATAAATTTGGATTCCCTGAAGTCTGCAATGAGCAATTACTGATGCCAGGCATTTCGTGAACACTCTGGGCGCAGTAGATAAGCCAAAGGGCAATGCTGAAAATTGATAATGCTCTGATCCTGCAAGAAATCTGAGGTATCTTCTGCAAATTGGTCTTATTGGGACGTGCAGGTATGCCTCCTTGAGATCTAGAGTTACCAGCCAAGACTCCTTGCCCAGCATGGGAAGAAGCTGCTGTAGGGTCAGCATTTTGAATTTTGGAACAATAAGGAATGTGTTTAAAGCGGACAGGTCTAGAATGGGTCTCCATTTGTTTTCTTTTCTTGGTACCAGGAAGAGTCTGGAGTAAAATCCTTTCCTTGCTCCATAGATGGTACCTTTTCCACAGCTCTCATTCTTAATAGCTGAGATATTTGTTTTAGAGCTTCTGTCCTTTGAGTAGGTGGTAGGTTTGGCATTCCTCTCTTCCCTGGTAGAGTATGGAAATGGAACCTGTAACCTTGGTCTATAGTTTGCAAAATCCATTTTTCCTTGTGATGCAATGCCAGTTTTTTGAGAATAAGGTTAGTTTTCCGCCTAAGGGTGCTTCTAGTTGTTCCCTGGTAGGCGGTGCCACTGTCAAGTCACTGTGATTGAGTTGTTGTAGTGGTGGTGGCTGCGTCTGTGCCTCGCTGGTTGTTACCTTGCCATTGGCGTCCCCTGTAGGCACCCCTGGATTGGTTTCTGCCTCTTGAACGCCTATTCCTGCCTCTCTGAGCCTTAGAGGAGTCCGGAAAGGACCAATTCTTGGAGGGCCAGTTCCTGCTAAACCTTGGAGGTTGAACCTGTAAGAAATCTTTCACTGTTTGTACAGATTTTGCCTTCTCTTCCATCTTTTTTAGCACTTGCTGAGCAGGGGAACCAAATAAATTGACCTTGTCCATGGGCGCATCCAAAAGCTTTGATTTGACATGGTCTGGTAATGCCTGTTCTTTCAACCATGCATGTCTCCTGATAACTGTGCCAGTCATGGCTGATCTAAAGGAAGCCTCCAGTGCATCATAGCCACATTTTAAAGAATGGTTACTAACCTGCTGTATGTTATGTACCATTTCCTGAACATATTTTCTATCTAGAGATTCTTCAGAGGAAAGCTTTTTAGTTAACTGGTCAAGCCTAAACTCTTGATATTGAATCATATGAAATTGGCAGTTCAAAGCCCTAGCTGACAAGGTAGCAGAAGTGTAAACTTTTTTACCCCATCTCTCTAAGGACCTGGATTCCCTTTCAGAGGGAAGGGGGTTTTTAGTAGAAGTAGCAGCTACAGCTTTAGGGCCCTGGGCGATGGTCTCTGGATCTGCAAACGGAGCCTTGTATAAATGGTGATGAGTGTCCGGGACCCTGTAGAACCTATCGGGCTTAGCAGGAGCCGGAGGTAATGAATCAGGAGCAGTGCAAGCATCATTAAAAGCGTCATCTACAACAGAAAAAACTGGAGGTATAGCTAAAGGCCTATGTTGTGGCAAATGTAGAAAGGTTCTAAGCCTTTTTCTGGAGTCTGAGAAATCTTGGCCTTGCCACTGAAAATGTTCCCTCATAGCATGCAAGGTTTCCCCAAAGGAAAATTCCTCAGGAGGAGAGGCTGAAGGAATGGACTCTTCAGCATCAGAGTCTTCGTAAGGAGAATAAGAAGCCTCAGGAAGGTCTGTATGTTCTGATTCATCAGAGGAACCATCAGTGGATACTGGTTCAGGGGGCTCTGCTCTAGGTCTCTTTTCTGGAGGTGGGAGAGAGGACCTGTCTGCATGAGGCTGGGATCCACGAATTAAAGAAATTAAATCCTCAGCCAAAGATAGCATATGAGAGCTAGTGCTGGGCCTGTGTGAGGGGGGTTTGGCAGGCACAGATTTTGAAGCTTTGGCTGCTTTGGCCCTGGCAAAGGCCTTAATAGACATGGCTGCAGGAGGCCTAGCAGCTCCACATGCAGGGGTTGAAATATCCAGGGGAATTGTGTCAGATAATTCCTGAGAAACCGCAATAGAAGGCTGGATTTCAGAAGGAGATTCTACCAGGTTAGAGGAGGCCTTGGTATAAGGCATGGTTTCGGCTGGAGAAACTGCTTGCTCGGTTTCGGCCGAAACCGAGACACTCGCGGTTTGCTTAATCGCGGTTTCGGCCGAGACCGCGGACCGCGAGTGTCGGTCCTTTTCTTTTCATTTTTTTTGAAATTTGCGTTGTCGGAGGATCCGACGGCATAATGTAGGCAAAATCAGAGCCAAAAATTTGTTCAGCAAACTCCGACCGACGTCTAAGCGTCCGTCGAAGAGCAGGCTAGACAAGCTGCTACGTCATGGTCTGGGCCTAAGCAATGTATACAGTAGGAGTGGAAATCTTTATGAGGTATTTGTTTCCCACAAGACAAACAGTTATTCACTTTCTCTGACATCGGCTGAGGCAAGAAAGAGTCCCCAACGGGGTACTTAGCTTTTTAGAAGTCTTCGAAGTAGTATTCGGTAGTAGTAATCTCTGGATCTGACCGACCGGCACTTGCGAACAGCTTCTGCTTGGCCACGCGGCAAGAAAGACTGAGGAAAATGGCATCGGCTGATGCCTTTATACCCGAATAACTGCAGCTATGACGTCGGGTGAAGTGCGATACCAGCCGAGGCCAGACCCAGACTTTGGAATCCGGCCGACCGAAGGGCTGCCTGACGACAGGACAACCCATTTGTAAGGACTGCAGATGCATCCTTGAAGGACATCAAAGAAATGTTTCTACTTAGCCTGGAGCTTAGTAAGAAGCAACCCAATCTAGTTCAGAAGTTGTTCCCTCACACTCATCTCCCTGTTCATCACACTAGGAATCTTCACAAAATAAAGAATTCCTTCTTCTCTTACCACTAAATCTAGAATGAGAAGACTTAAGAGCCTGAACTAAGCCCTGAGCTAAGCTCAGTAAATCTTCTCTAAGGTAGCACAGGCAAGAGAAGAAAAATATTTAACCATCTGTGGCTTTGTGACACAAATATCCACAGAAGCAAACGGACTGCCATCAGGAACGGACTGCCATCAGGAACATCATCACAGAGAACAAGCATCCCAGTCCAACTAGGCAGAGAAGCATTCCCTGCTCCTTCCTCTGAGACTGATGTTTTCCTGCCCACCAAGAATACTCCTATAGGAGCACACGGTCCATGCTGATTAAAGGGGCTACACCAGGGGAAACCAAGGAAAATGAGTGGTTTGAGCCATCAGAAATGGCTACTGCTGAATCACTCATCTGTGGCTGAGGACAAGCAGCAGCTAATGGGGCAAAGGCTAACTAGAATTATTAGTCTTTTTTTGGGCAAAGGAAAGAAGAAAGTACAGTTGTGTACACTTACCATAAATGTAGATGTTCGAGTGTATTCACTGTTGCAGTCATTACATTTGGGTAATCCTGCTGGCAGGTTGCCCTCAGTCGGCCTGAATTCCAAAGTCCTGGGCCCTGCGTCGGCTGCTGTTGCCCCTTCCCTGACGTCAGGAATAAAAGATGCAGCCGACGCCATTTTCTTTAGTTTTTCTTGCCCCAGATGTCAGGTGCCCCCAAAAAGGGTAGCCAAAATTTATATATATATATATATATATATATATATATATATATATATATATATATATATATATAAATACATGCACCAATATAAACTTTACCTTCCTCTACAAGCAAATACTCCACATAAGTTGTATAAATCAAAGAAGGAAAGATAGGTTCCATCAGAAGAAAGGGGGATGGTGGGTGGGTAACCTGGACTGCAACAGTGAATACACTCGAACATCGACATTTATGGCAAGTGTACACAGCTGTACTATGTTCTTCGTGTTTCACTGTTGCAGTCATTACATTTGGGTAGAGTCCCAAAGTTATGGATGGGAGGCTGGAGCTAAACAGCATAAGGAGCGGTTAAGAGGCCCTGCAGAACTGCAGTGGCAAAGCCTGCCCTGGATTTAGAGTAGAGTGGCAGATGATAGTGTTTTGTAAAGGTGTGCACTGAACTCCAAGTAGCAGCCTCTAAAATGTCCTTGGTTGGTACTCCCCTGAGAAAGGCTGCTGAAGTGGCTGCAGCTCTGGTTGAATGTAGCCTAAAGCCCTTAGGCACTGGCTTGCAATGGTGTAGGTTGCAGAAATTAATGCAGTGGCCTATCCACTTTGAAATAGTCTGCTTTGAGATAGCCTTTCCTTGTGATCCTGCAGCACATGCCACTAGTAATTGCTCTGTCTTTCTGAAAACTTTGGTTCTGTCCAAGTAGAATCTAAGCTGTCTGTGTACGTCCAAAGTATGCAGAATTCTCTCCCCCTTGTTCTGTGGATTTGGATAAAAAGTTGGCAGATGAATAGTTTGGTTAAGAGCCACACTAGACACCACCTAAGGCATAAATGTTGGGTTTGTCCTCAGAGAGACCCTGTCTGGATAAAAGGTTCCACAGCCATGACTGCCTGTGGCTCTGAAACTCATCTTGCAGAAGCTATTGCTAGGAGCAGAGCTGTTTCCAAGATAAAAACTTTATATCAGCAGTAACAGCTGGCTCAAAAGGAGGCAGGGTAAGTTTTTGCAAGACATAGTTGAGGTCTCATGCAGGCATTGGTGATCGCCTTGGAGGTCTTAAAATTTTGGCTCCTCTGAGGTTCTCCCAAACTTCAAAAAAGTACAGTTTTGTACCTACCATAAATGTAGATGTCCGAACTGGATAGCATCTGCAGTCATAACAACTGTGTTGTCCTGTCGTCAGGCAGCCCTGCAGTCGGCCGGATTCCAAAGTCCGGGTCCGGCTTCGGCTGATGTCGCACTTCACCCGACGTCATCTCTGCTGGTCTGTGGGTATAAAGGCATCAGCCGACGCCATTTTCTTCAGTGTTTCTTGCCCCAGATGCCAGATGCCCTTCCTGGAAGGCTAATTTTTGGATAAATGCCAATGGTTCCAAAAGGATAGAAGGCAAACTCTGAAAATAAGCATGTATGTACATATATACAAACAAATACACCATAAAAGACTCCCCCCACTAGCTAGCTATTAGGAGGGTAAATACCCTAGGAGTACCACAGAGGGGCAGGAGGGAGGGTAATCCTGACTGCAGATGCTATCCAGTTCGGACATCTACATTTATGGTAGGTACAAAACTGTACTAAGTCCTTCATGGATGCATCTGCAGTCATAACAACTGGGTAGAATACCATAGCCAACTAAGGGAGGAGGAAAAATTTAGATTATGGTGTGGTTAGGATCCCTTGCAGCACAGCAGTGGCAAACCCTGCTCGGGATCTGGAGTACATTGGTAAGTTATAATGCTTGGCAAATGTATGCACGGAGGTCCAAGTAGCCACCTCAATAATGTCCTTGGTTGCCACACCTCGTAGGAAGGCTGTGGTAGTGGCTGTTGCCCTTGTAGAATGAGGCCTTATGTTCTGTGGAATTGGTTTTCCATGGAAGGAGTAACAGAACCGTATGCAATTTCCTATCCATTTGGAGATTGTCTGTTTGGAAATTGCTTTTCCTTCCCTTCCTGTTGCATAGGCTACAAAAATCTGGTCAGTTTTTCTGCTACTTTTTGTTCTGTCCAGGTAGTAGCGTAACTGTCTATGTACATCCAAGGAATGTAGCATTCTTTCCCCTCTGTTTTGTGGGTTGGGAAAGAAGGTAGGTAGGTGGATTGCCTGGTTTAAAGACACTCTGGATATCACCTTAGGCATAAACGTAGGATTAGTCCTCATGGACACTCTATCCTGGTGGAAGATTAGGAAGGGCTGTACTGCCATTAGGGCCTGAAGTTCAGAGACCCTCCTTGCTGAGGTTATTGCCAGTAGGAAAGCAGTTTTCCACGATAGATGCTGTAGGTCCACTGTAGCTGCTGGTTCAAAAGGTGCGAGTGTTAATTTTTCTAGCACAAAGTTCAAATCCCAAGCTGGCAATGGTGGTTTCCTTGGAGGTTTTACATTCTTGATTCCTCTGAGGAACTGCCTGAGTAAAGGGTGTGAAAAGACAGGTGGATCAAAGCTGTATTCTGCTGAAATAGCTGATGCATGTATCTTGATGGAGGAATAGGACAGGCCTGTATGTAGAAGCTCTGCCAGATACTCCAGAATGTTAGCCATATCTATAATTGACACATCTTTTCCTCTTTCAGTGCTCCAATTGACAAACCTTTTCCATTTTCCTGCATAGTTCCTTCTTGTTGAAGGTCTGCGGGCTTCAAGGATAATGTCTTTAACCCTTTGGGAAAGTTCTGGGTTAGTTGCTGCTATGTGATGTTCCATGCAGTCAGTTGCAACGTTTTCAGGTTTGGATGCATGATGCTGTAGTTGTTCTGAGTTAACATCAAAGGCATCAGGGTATTGGCCACATGTTGTCCCGAGACATGCTCCTCAGTAATGGGTACCAGTGTTGTCTTGGCCAGTTTGGAGCTATCAGGGTTATCCTTGGACGTTCCTCCTTGATTTTTAGTAATACCTTGTGTATCAAGGGAAGAGGTGGGAATGCATATGCTGTTAGACCTTTCCAGCTGAAGGAGAGCGAATCCACTTTCCATGCAAGTGGGTGGAATGTCCTTGTGCAGAATTTTTGAGTTGGTGATTGAGAGGGAAGCGAATAGATCTATCTGTGGTCTTCCCCATTTCTTTGAGATGGTCTTGAAGATGTCCGGTGTAGCATCCATTCGTGGGCATCCGATGTGGTTCTGCTCAATATGTCTGCTAGAGTATTGTCCTTTCCCGGTACAAATATTGCCTGTAACTGGATGTTGTAGCTGAGTGCTAGGTTCCAAAGCTCCAAAGTCATTCTGCATAGGGGGTATGAATGAGTGCCTCCCTGCTTGTTGATGTACCACATGACTGTGGTGTTGTCTGTCCTTATCATCAAAAGGCCCTCTTTGAGAAATGGTCTGAAATTTTGGATTGCCAGTTTTACTGCCAGCATTTCTTTTAGGTTGATGTGCAGGTGGAGTTGTTCCTGCATCCACAATCCTTGTACGCATTTGTCCAGCATGTGAGCCCCCCATCCTAGGTCTGAGGCGTCTGTTGTGATGGTCTGGCTTGCTTGATAGCTGTGAAAGGGTAGGCCTGGGTTTGACTGGCATGCTTGTGCCCACCATAGGAACTCCTGTTTTAGGCATGGGATTAGTGGAATTTCTGCTTCTAGGCTGTGCCTGTGTTGGGACCATAAATTCCTTAGGTACCACTGTAGTTTTCTCATATGTAGTCTGGCATGTGGAACCAAGATTATGCATGATGCCATGTAGCCCAAGGCCTGCAGGACTTTTCTTGCTGTTAACTTGTTCTGTTTTGTTAGAGCCAAGAAGTAAAGAGGGAGTTCTTTTGTTTTTCTGCGGTTAGGAATGCCATTTGTTTTACAGTGTCCAATTCCGCCCAGGAATGTCCTTGTTTGGGATGGTATCAGCCTTGACTTTTGTAAATTGACTGTGTATCCCAGTGCTTGTAGCAAGTAAATGACCCTTTGTAAATCTGTTGTCAGCTTGCTTTTGTTGTCCCCTTGTAGCAGGCAGTCGTCCAGGTATGGATAAATTTGGATTCCCTGCAGTCTGCAGTGGGCGATTACTGATGCCAGGCATTTTGTGAATACTCTGGGCGCAGTAGATAAGCCAAAGGGCAATGCTGAGAATTGACAATGCTCTGATCCTGCAAGAAATCTGAGGTATCTTCTGCAAATTGGTCGAATGGGGATGTGCAGGTATGCCTCCTTGAGATCTAGAGTTACCAGCCAACACTCCTTGCCCAGCATGGGAAGAAGTTGCTGTAAGGTCAGCATTTTGAATTTTGGGGCAATGATGTATGTATTTAAGGTGGACAGGTCGAGAATAGGTCTCCAACTTTTTTCCTTTCTTGGAACTAGGAATAGTCTGGAGTAAAATCCTTTGCCTTGTTCTGTTATTGGCACTCTTTCCACAGCTCTCATCTTTGCTAATTGCATTATCTGTTGTAGAGCTTCTGTTTTTTGATTTGGAGGCAGGTTTGGCATTCCTCTTTTGACTGGTAATGTGTGAAAGTGGAACCGGTAACCTTGGTCTATGGTTTGCAAAATCCACTTGTCTTTTGTGATGTAGTGCCAGTTTTTCGAAAATAAGGTTAATTTTCCGCCTAATGGAGCTGCTATTTGTTCCCTGGTAGGCGGATGTAGAGTTAAGTCACTGTAATTGTGCTGTTGTAGTGGTAGTGGCGGAGTCTGTGCCTCTGTTATTACCTTGCCACTGTCGTCCTCTGTAGGCACCTCCTCTGGGTTGGTTTCTGCCTCTGGAACGTCTATTCCTGCCCCTTTGGGATCTTGTGGAGTCAGGAAAGGGAAAGGACCAATTTTTGGCAGGCCAGTTCCTGCTAAACCTTGGGGGCTGAACCTGCAAGAAATCTTTAACCGTTTGAACAGATTTTGCCTTTTCTTCCATTTTCTTCATTACCTGCTGGGCAGGTGTACCAAACAAACTGGTCTTATCCATAGGAGCATCTAATAACTTAGCTTTAACATGATCCGGTAAGACTTGTTCCTTCAGCCATGCATGTCTTCTTATCACTGTGCCAGTCATGGCTGATCTAAATGAAGCCTCCAGTGCATCATAGCCACATTTTAAGGAATGGTTACTAACCTGTTGTATGTTATTTACCATTTCTAATACATATTTCTTATCTATAGAGTCATCAGAGGATAGTTTTTAGTTAACTGATCAAGCATAAACTCTTGGTATTGTATCATGTGAAACTGACAGTTTAAAGCTCTAGCTGAGAGAGTAGCTGAGGTATAAACTTTTTGCACCATCTGTCTAAAGACCTGGCTTCCTTTTCAGAAGCAATAGGGTTTTGTTGTGGTCGAGGCTACTGCCTTAGGCCCATGGGATATAGTTTCGGGGTCTGCAAGTGGGGCCTTGTAAAGGTGGTGATGCGTGTCTGGTACCCTGTAAAATCTGTCTGGTTTGGCAGGGGCTGGAGGTAAGGAATCTGGTGCAGAGCAGACATCATTAAAGGCATCGTCCACAACAGAGAGGACAGGAGGTATAGCTAAGGGCCTGTGTTGTGGAAGGTGCAGAAAAGTCCTAAGTCTTTTTCTGGAATCTGAGAAATCCTGTTGCTGCCATTGGAATTGTTCTCGCATGGCATGTAAGGTTTCCGCAAAGGAGAATTCCTCTGGTGGAGAAGCAGCTGGAATGGATTCTTCAGCATCTGAGTCTTCATAATTGGAGAAAGGAGCCTCTGGCTGGTCAGTAATATCCGAGTCATCCGCAGAATCATCAGAGGACACAGGCTCGGGGGGCTCTGCCCTAGGTCTCTTCTCTGGGGTTGAGAGGCCCTGTCTGGGTGAGATTGAGATCCCCTGATTAAGGATATTAAATCTTCTGCCAGAGTAAGCATTTGTGAACTAGAAGTAGGCCTGGTTGAGGGGGGTTTAACAGGCACTGATTTAGTAGACTTGGCTGCTTTAGCCCTGGCAAAGGCCTTAATGGACATGGCTGCAGGAGGCCTAGCAGCACCACGTGCTGGGGTAGAGACATCCAAAGGGATGGTGTCTGATAATTCACTAGAAGCCACTGTAGTAGGTAAAATTTCAGAGGCCGATTCAAGTAAGGTAGCAGGAACCTCAGAAGTAGTCAAAGATTCAGCTGTGCTTTGATCAGTTTTCTCGGTTTCGCCGAAACCGACACACTCGCGGTTTGCTTCACCATGGTTTCGGCCGAAACCGTGGACCACGAGTGTCGGTCTTTTCTTTGCGTTCTTAACAATTTGGGTAGTCGGAGGATCCGACGGCATAATGTACGCAAATTCTGAACCGAAAAACTGTTCAGCAAACTCCGACCGACGCCTAAGCGTTCGTCGGTTGAAGGAAGCACAGGCCGAACAGGCTGCTACGTCGTGGTCTGGGCCTAAACAAGGCAAACAGTAAGAGTGGAAATCTTTATGAGGTATTTGTTTCCCACAAGTTAAACAGTTATTGACTTTTTCTGACATCGGCTGAGGCAAGAAAGAGTCCCCAACGGGGTACTTAGCTTTTAGAAGTCTTCGAAGTAGTATTCGGTAGTATAAATCTCTGGATCCGACCGACCGGCACTTGCGAACAGCTTCTGCTTCGGGCGCCACGCGGCAAGAAAGACTGAAGAAAATGGTGTCGGCTGATGCCTTTATACCCACAGACCAGCAGAGATGACGTCGGGTGAAGTGCGACATCAGCCGAAGCCGGACCCGGACTTTGGAATCCGGCCGACTGCAGGGCTGCCTGACGACAGGACAACCCAGTTGTTATGACTGCAGATGCATCCATGAAGGACATCTGGAAACTAACTACGATCAAAAAAGGAAGCCAAAGGATCGGTGCACCAAAGTCAAACAGTTGTACAAATCCAAACTAATGGTTTATTAATAAATAAATAGTCAGTTTGGATTTGTACAACCGTTTGACTTTGATGCACCGATCCTTTGGCTTCCTTTTTTGATCCTCTGTGGTACTGCTTTAATAAGGGATGAGAAAAGATTGGTGGCTTTGTATTGTAATGTGCCGAAATGGCAGAGGCATGAATTTTAATAGATGAAAAAGATAGGCCTTTGTCCAGCATCTCAGTTAAGTATTGCAAAATCTAAGGAATATTTGGCACAGCTGAATCAGTTCCTTGTGCCTGGTTCCAAGCAAAGAATCTCTTCCATTTTCCAGCGTAAGATTTTCTAGTACTAGGCCTTCTGGCTTCCAAAATGCCATCCATCACAGCTTTACTGAGAGGTGTGTTTTGTATGATTACATTATCCGCCATGCCGCCAGGTTTAAAGACCTGAGTTGGCTGTGCAGGATCTTATTGTTTTGCTGGGACAGTAGATGAGGTATTTGAGGTAAGGTCCAAGCTGGGCATTGAGACAAGTTCCTTAGCATTGGATACAAGTACTGGCCAGTCTGGGGCAATCAGTATCATCTTTGGCTTCTCCTGTCTGACCTTTAGGAGTACCTTGGGGAGGAGAGGCAGTGGGGAAAAGGCATATACTGATAGGTTCTTCCAGCTGAAAGATAGGGCGTCCACATTCCATGCTTGTCTGTGACAAATCCTTGTGCAGAATCCTTTTAGTTGGTAGTTGTGAGGGGAGGCAAATAGATCTATGTCCGGGCATCCCCATTTCCTCGTTATCATGCTGAAGACTTGTGGATTCAGCTGCCACTCATGGGGATCCATGAGGTTTCTGCTTAGTTTGTCTGCCAGAGTATTTTTCCTTCCTGGCAGGAATTGTGCCTGCAGATGTATTTGGAAAGTCAGTGCTGTGTCCCACAAAGTCATGGCTAGTCTGCAAAGGGGGTAAGAATGTGTGCCCTCCTGCTTGTTTATATACCACACGACCGTGGTGTTGTCTGTCTTTATCAGTAGTTGTCCTGGATGAAGTAGGTCCTTGAAGGCTGTCAGGGCATTTTGAACAGCTAGCATCTCTTTTTGATTGATATGTAGATGCATTTGGTTTGAGGCCCATGTGCCCTGAATGCATCTTCCTGCCATGTGGGCCCCCCAGGCATAATCTGATGCATCCGTTGTTAGTGTCTGCCTGGCAGGGGGGCAATTTTGGTGACGAGACTTTGCCCACCATTGAAACTCCTGTTGCAGGCAGGGAATGAGAGTAATCATAGTTTCCAGGCTGTGGCAATGTTGAGTCCAAACACTTTTTAGGTACCATTGTAGTTTCCTCATATGCAGTCTTGCATATGGAATTAGTAGGATGCAGGATTCCATGAAGCCCAAAGCCTGCAGCATTTTTCTTGCAGATAACTGGGCCCTTGTTGCCATCATTTTGAAAAAGGTAGTCAGTTGCCTTTGTTTGTCTGGCGTGAGATAAGCCATCTGGGCAGTTGTATTTAAGCTTGCACCCAGGAATATTATCTCTTGAGAAGGTACTAGTTTTGATTTCTTTTCGTTAACTGTGTACCCTAGACATGTCAGAAGTCTTTTCACAAATGCCAGATGCTGTAGAAGAATGTCCTTGTTCTCTGTTTGAATTAGACAGTCGTCCAAGTAAGGATATATCTGTATTCCTTTTTGTCTGCAAAATGCAATTACTGGTGCCAGGCACTTTGTAAAGACCGTGGGCGCAGTAGATAAGCCAATGGGCAGTGCAGAGAATTGGTAATGCATTGAGCCAGCCTTGAATCTGAGGTATCTTCTGCATATTTGTCTGACTGGGACATGCAGGTATGCCTCTTTTAGGTCTAAAGTCACAAGCCAAGCGTTCTTGCCCAGCATGGACAGAAGCTGCTGCAAAGTCAACATCTTGAATTTTGGTATATCCAGGAATGTGTTCAGATTAGATAGGTATAGTATTTGCCTCCAGACCTTGTCCTTTCTGGGTACCAAGAACAGTCTTGAGTAAAATCCTTGTCCCTTTTCTTGCTCTGGTACTTGTTGAATGGCCCCCATGTCCATGAGGGATGAGACTTGTTTTTGTGCCTCTGCCCATTGATTTTTTGGCAGATCTGGCCAGCCATTTGCCTTTGGCAGGGTATGGAAATGGAACTTGTAGCCTTGTGACATGATATTTACAACCCACTTGTCCTGGGTTATGATGTGCCAATTTTGAGAAAAAAGTGCTAATTTTCCCCCTAAGGGTGCTGCCAGGAGATAAGTGCTTGGTGCAGGCAGGGGGAAGTCATTGGGTCTGTTTCCTGTATGGTTGAGATTTGTCTTCTCCAACTTTGGAGGTAGAGGCACCCCATTGCTTTGACCTGTATGAACCTTGCGCCTGGGATCTGCCTCTAGGGGGTCTGGGTCTGCCCCTTTGAGGTCTGTCTGACACAGGAAAGGACCAATTCTTTGTTGGCCAGTGTCTACTAAACCTAGGTGGCTGTACTTCTAAAAAATCTTTGACAGTTTGCATAGATTTAACTTTGTCCTCCATTTTCTTTAACACCTCTTCTGCCTTAACACCAAATAAAGTATCATGCTGTAAAGGTGCATCTAATAATTTAACTTTGACATGATCAGGCAGATTTTGTTCCTTTAACCAAGCATGCCTCCCAATTACAGAACCCATAACTGCGGCCCTGCAGGAGGCCTCCAAAGAATCAAAACCACATTGCAAATTATGCTTTCCAACTTGTTCAGCTGCATGCAATAAATCCTGCATTTCCTTGTTTTCTGCACATTCAGAGTTTAACATTTTCTGTTTAAGCAATGCCATGACATGTTGCTGATATTTGAGCATATGAAACTGACAGTTTAAGGCCCTTATAGCCAAGGTAGCAGATGTGTATAGCTTTTTTCCCCATCTATCCAGTGCCCTAGAATCTCTGTCAGAGGGGGTAGGGGTTTTAGCAGGGGAAGCCTTAACTCTTTGGGACCCTATGAAATAATTTCTGGGGATGCAGTAGGGTTTTTAAAAAGGAATTTATGAGAGTCAGGAACCCTGTAATATCGGTCAGGCTTAACAGGAGCTGGAGGTAAGGAGTCAGGGGTAAGGCTAGTCTCCAAATACACATCTACAATGTCTAACACAGGTGGAATGGCTAGTGGCCTGTGTTGAGGTAGTAAAAGGAAATCCCTGAGCCTCTTTTTAGATTCTAAAAAATCTTGGCTCTCCCAGTGGAAATGCTCCCTCTCAAGAATAGTCCTTTGGAGGAGAAGCTGAAGGTATAGATTCTTCAGCATCAGAATTCTCATAGGGGGAAGAGAATATTCCTGATCAGAAGAGGAATCAGAAGAAATGGAAACCTGATCTGAAGATTCATAGTCAGTCTCTTGCCTAGGCCTCTTATCAGGAGGGGGATGGGAACCCCTGATCAAGGTAATCAAGTCTTTAGCCATTTTGAGCATCTGTTTTTTCGGCATAGAGGCTTGACCACATGGCTCTTGAGTTTGTTTCTTTGCTTTAGAAGGTGCTTTAGTCTTTGCCTTTGAAGCTGAAGTCAGTTTAATGTAAAGATGTTTAAGTCTGAATACACCCTCAGAAGCCGGTGCCTGCTCAGCAGCTCCGGACCCATCTGAAGGAATAGTATCCGAGGCTCCAATACCTTGAGTTTCCAGCGGCATGGCTGACTCCACATGGGAGTCGGTACTGGCCTGCGACTCTAAAGTAGCGGGCGTCAGGGGCTGCGAAAGCGCCTCAATGAGAAACTGCGAACCAGCGACTGGCTTAGGAGAAGCTTTGTCGTCGGTTTTGGGCCACGGTTGTCTATCTCTCTCCTTTTCTTTGCGTTTTTTGTGAACTCCGGTAGTTGGATGGCTATCAGACATTTCTGGATAATTAAACCAGTGTCCAACATAGTTTAAAGCAAAATCATACCGACGCTTAATAGTGCTTTGGTTAAAGCTAGCACAAAACCGACAACCAGAAACGTTGTGATCAGGGCCTAGGCAAGGAATACAGTAAGAATGAAAATCCTTATGAGGTATTTGCTTTCCACAAGAAATACAATTATTTACTTTTTCTGACATCGGTCTGGAGCAAGAAAAAAAGTTTCCCCAACAGGGTACTTTACTTTATTGAAGACTTCGGATCTGAAACTCGAACACGAAAATCTCAGGAGTCGGCCGACCGGCACTTGTGAACTGCTTCTGCTTCGCGCACCATGCGGCAAGAAAGACTAAAGAAAATGGCGTCGGTAGCATCTATTATACCCCTGACGACCTTACGTCAGGGAAGGGGCGACAGCAGCCGACACAGCACCCAAACTTTGGAATTCAGGCCGACTGAGGGCAACCTGCCAGCAGGATTACCTAAATGTAATGACTGCAACAGTGAAGCATGAAGAACATCCAAAGAATCGGTAAATTCTTCAACAGTAAAGCTCAGAAGGAAGCCTGAAACCCAGGTAAAAATTGCAGCAGCAGTTTGCAAAAGGCAAGAATGAAAAAAGGGATTCATGCCAAGTCAAAGGTAATTTTGCCAAACAGAAAAAGTTTTCCAAAACCACCTTCAACGACCAACCAAACAACTCAATGATTTTGTTTTGGCAGGGGCAAACCCTTATGGACTCCCATAAGGGGGGGCACCCCCGGGACTTATAAATACCAACTCGGAGGTCGCGCAAAAAAAATCCAAAAGCAAACTTTACTGTCCGATGAAAGTAATTTTGGCAGACAGCACTCACTGGTCTCTGCACTGGACAAAATTACATTCGACGAGACAATGTGCTATCTGAAAAAAGGAGAGTATTCACCTTGAATATCCCAGGACAAGCACAATATACACTTGCCCCAGCCCCTAAACACAATTTATAAAACTATTCTCAATAAAACATTAGAAAAAAACATTTACTCTAAAAGTAATAGAACCACTGTCTTTCAACTGACAGAAAGGTCACACAAGTAAAAAAAAATAGTAAATTCTTAGCATAAAACAAACAGTTTTAATTAAAAAAATGCACTGTTTCAGTCATAAAATTAAATGTGGAACGTTTTCCCCCAGAAGGAAACTTGTCTGCCCAACAATGGAAACATACTAGCTGACCACAAGAGGAGTTCTCTTTGATGGCAGGAAGGCTCTTGATGGGCTTGGCACCCAGACCACTTATTTTCTTCAGTCCCGCTGAAGCTGCCAACAGTCTGGGTGCACGGAAAGTGCTCTTAAGCTTTGGAAGCTGTTAATTGCTAAGCCTACTGCAGCAATGATGAACACCTAGCTGCTTTTACTTGTTTTAAGTTACAGTATGAAAGTAGCCTATTCATTTCTGTTTTCGAGTTTCCCATCCTGATCATGTTTAGCTCTTCAATTTTAATTAGCTGTCTCCTCTTTGCTAGAGATTGAAAAGATTAATGCAGTGATAAATTTGTCGAACTAATGCAGAGCGGTGTACAGTAAGACTTTTTTTTTTTAATTTCGCTACTTCACCAGTTAGGGTCCTAATTCACCATATCATCAATTATTTTTACCTACTGTATACTGAAAAGTGAGCCTTTTGTTACCAATTAATAGTCAACCCCCATCAATATGAAGCTCAGGTCTGCCATCAAAGAAGATGAAGCAATTCTGCCTAGTGTATTCTGATTCACAGTGTGTATCCTTAAACCAAGTTCAGTTTTTGCTAAGACAGAGGATAAATATTGCATAATCCATGCTTCAAGATGAGAACATTTTTTACTCATACTATAAACATTGCATACAGTACTCACTTTGATAGAAATCTTTGCAAAGGAATTGGGCATGCAGAAAGTGAAGCAAGTAGTAACTGATGTAATCTGTTAAAAGTAGAAGATCTTAGTACATTTTATTATAGTTAGCAGATGAAAAACAGTTTATATAGTTTATTATAGTGGACAAGAATTAGTTTTGAGGTGAATATTACCTGACATTATCAGCAGTAATGCTTTAACATATACAATGTCAAATATTTACCTGATTTAAGTTTGTGGTTGGCAAGAATGTTAATTCTTTTGACCAATACTTTTTGGGAGGTCCACAGAATACTGTAATTGTCTGCTCTACTAACAGTTACACAGGTGTATGCAGCTTTGCAGAGATAGTAGAAGGATGTACGGTGCCTAGAACGTATTTCTTTTTTAGCAGGTTACTACGGTTACTTCTTGAGATCTCGCGGTGGCGGTGGTGGTGCTGCGGTAGTGTTGTTGCCTCACAGTAAGACGCTGTCCGGTTCGATTCTCAGCTAGAGCGTCTTCTGCATGGAGACATGCGTGAATGGGCGTACCTTCGTTGAAGGTTGTGTGTCAGGGCCGGTAACTCGGCACGTAAAAATCAACTACCAATCATTAGCAGACCAGAGTTCCGCTGTGGCGACCCCTAACCGGGAAAAGCCGAAAGACACAAACAAACTATGGTTACTTCTTGCAGCATAGCTCTTTCCAAGCCCCAACTTCCACCAACTGCAGATACATTTGTATCAGGTTCAGCTGGATTCTTAATCTTTCGAGGTCCCACTACAGCAATGGGGGAGTCTTTGCAGGAGATAAGTAAGCCTGAGAAGCCACCATTACTATCACGGTGGCTTGGTGAGATGAGTTGTAGGCCTAAACCCTGCATGCTAGCACCACTTGGAATAGTAGCCAAGACATGATGCATGGGTCTGGAAGCATCTCAACCTGGGCTCAAGGGCAAGCTTATCCCCAAACCTGCCCATTTACTCAAATCTGTTTGTTGCCCATTCTCCAGCCTTCAGTAAAGCTGGAAAGGTCAGACAGCCCCACCATGCAGGTTTTACCTCAAAATCAAAAACCGAAGTTGAAAACCAAGTAGATATTCCTGGAGGCTCCACAAACACAGGCCAGGTGGTGAACAAACCAGTTTCAGTAGTGTCAACACAACAGTCTCAAGTTCACTTCACAATATATACCTTAAAAATTATATATTGTGAAGTGAACTTGTTTGTATATTATTCTGAAGTCGTCTGATGTTATAGACAGACAAAAGCGCTAAATAAAGACTTTTTACCTCAAAATCCCCTTCAAGAAAAGTGAGCAGGCATAAAGCTCTGTCATGCCATCATTCCTTCAACCACATTCAGCATTTCTAGTACCAATGCAGCTAAATGAATTCCAGTCATCTGGATCACAGTCAGGCCTCTATCTCTATATCACAGAGCCTAAAATATAGTGTCTATAATTTCTACTGTTACTGGAGGTTTGGGTGTACTCCATGAAGGTTCACAAATTAAGTAGCACCTATAACATGATGTACTTATGCACTAAAACTTCTCTTAAATAACTCAGTTATCCAGTTTGAATAATGCATATATTACAAACTATTAAACAATGTTCCAGATTAAATGCAGTGACCCTCACCCCCCCAAAAAAAAAAAAACATCTATAGTGTAGAGAAATTATACACAATTAACTTATAACAAAGTATTTTACTAAACATAATCTCAAAATGTTAAACATCATATACTTTCCCATATAAGCTGTCAGTATCACTTACCTGCAAGGTCACCAAGTTCGGTATCACTAGCACTAGTAAGAGCTTCTTCCAGTTCAGGATCAAGCGTAATCTGGTCTTCTATAAGAGGCATCACAGGCTTGTGTTTAGGAATAAACATCTTTCCTATAACACAAAAGTAGACACAATTTTTACCTCTGTTTGTGTGTGAATGCCTTTATTTATTTTATTTGACATTTGTTCACCGGATATGTCAGTCTGGGCATTTGCTCTTTTTCAGCGGAGGCCAAGGGAGAAATGCTCCAGAGTTAACATAAAACAGCAGTTAAACAAAAAGTTATACAATAGGTAGACAAAGTAACAAAGAATGCAAGTTGAACATTTGCAAAATCAAAGTCAAATAATGATCCAGTTGACAAGTAATAAAGCATTAAACAAAGGGGTTTCCTAGTACAAACAGAACAAGGGAAGATATTCTAAATACAGATGATTAAGTCAGTACACAGTATCAATGATGCAGAAAATATTTCAGAGGAAGTATAGAGGCCAATTATAGATACAGAAGAGATATTAGTGAAGAAGAGAAATCAAATAAGATGAAGGTGTAATGCAGAATTAGGTTAGAGCAGGGTGAACAAGCAGGAGAGTTTGGGATTAGTTAACAGACAACATGACTTAGGGGAGAGAGAGGGGTTACGGAGGAAAAGGAAGAATAAGGGTAAGATTAGTGGGCAGCTTTCTTCCTTAAATTTAATCAAGTAATAATACATGCCCTTAACTTTCTCATGGGAAGGGTAAAACAGTAGTGGAGAAACTTGTTATAGGAACATCCTTTGAAAAAAGGACCAAGGACCAGGGCAGAACACAATGAAGATCAGACAGTTAAAAAGCACGTTCTGAAGATGGGATGTACACATCTGTAGGAGAGGGGTATCTAGAAACATGCTCATGCACATGAGGAGAAACTAAGACTGCATACAAAGAACTCCCAATATGTACATAAATGATAGTGACAAATTTCTTTCTTCTAATCCAGCTCACCACCAGAAGTGGAGTCAAGAAAAGGCTGATGCTGTTGAAGGGCAGATCAATAAAAAGGGAGAACACAAGCAGCAAGAGGGCCTGAGGTCCTGCAGCCAAAACATAGGATATTAAAAATAATCTCTCAGTGCAGAAATTAGTTTCCACTAGAGATAAAAAGAAGTTATGTACTCACCATAACATTCCATGTGAGTTGTTCCATCTCGCCTTCATTTATCACTGATGAGTTCAGAGTCGATCCCTGGCTCCGACACGGCTGACTAGCAAGCTCAAAGTTCTCCAGTAGCTCAAGACCCCACCCCTTTTCCCACAATGCTCTGTTGGAATTACCTCAGATCTTGTTTGCTGCGTACCATATAGTAGTACAATAATTATTCTGCCTAGGAATGAATACACATTGCAAAACCAGGATGAAGACAGACTCCAGGTCAACTGCCAGCCAGGAGGGAGTAGGAGGGAGGGACGTGAGAATGAAAGAGAGATGGAACAACTCACATGGAACGTTATGGTGAGTACATAACTTCTTTATGTGAAGTTGTTCAATCTCGCCGTTCATTCATCACTGATGAGTAGCGTCCCTAGCACCCTGATCTTGGGCGGCTCACGGAAGTACACTCTTCAGAACTGTAGAACCAAATGAAGACCTGTCCCTGGAGGCCTTATCCACTTTGTAATGAGTTATAAAAGTGTGAGGTTTCGACCATGTGGCTGCTGCACAGATGTTATCCAAAGGTAATTTGGCTTGAAAGGCTGAAGAGGTAGAAACTGCTCTGGTTGAATGAGCCTTTACCTTACTAGACAAGGGCATATTATGACAAGCATATATTAAAAAGTGATACAATCAAACAGCCACTTAGACAGGGTTGTTTTAGCAATTGGTTTACCTTTCCTGGCCTCAGAAAAAGACACAAAGAGCTGATCTGAATTCCTAATGTCTTTTGTTCTATCCAAATAAAATCGAAGTTGTCTATGAACATCAAGTTTACGCAACATATATTCCAATTTGTTGGTATGATTAGGGAAGAAAACGGGCAACTCAATGACTTGATTAATGTTAATCTCAGAACATACTTTGGGCAAAAAGGATGGATTTGTCCCGAGAGATACTCTGTCAGCATGGAAGACCGTGTAAGGGGGTTTGATGGATAGGGCTTGGAGCTCTGACACTCTACGGGCTGAAGTGATGGCTACTAAGAAGACAGTTTTCCATGACAGAAATTTTAGTTCACAAGATGATGCAGGTTCAAAAGGAGGAAGAAAGATACGAGATTACATAAAATTCAAATTCCAGGGGGAATTAGGTGTCTTCACTCGAGGCCTTATGTGAAAGGAACCTTTTAGAAAAGCCTTAGACAATTAGTGAGCCATAATATTCAAACCATCACTTCCTAGATGGAAATTAGATATAGCAGCTAACTGCACTTGCACCGTAGCCACCACTGCTCCTTTGTTGAAGATAGAAGACAATGGCGCTTGATAAGGGTCAATGTTGTGGGAAGAAGCCCCAATGGAAAATCTTTCACTTACGATACAATTTTCTGGTGGAAGGTTTATGGGAAGCCAACAAAATCTGACTAGTGTCATGGGAAAGATTATAGAGCCTGGCTATGCGGGGAATTGGAGCAGCCAAGCGGTTAGCTTCAGTGTCTGCAATGATGGATGAAGATCCCCTGACGGATGTGTCAAGTCCAGGATCCATGAATCTTCCAGAATATGATGGTAAAGAAATGGGAACCAAATCTGCCGAGGCCAATGAGTGGCTATAAGGATGATCGTCCGTCCCAGCGACTTTGCTTTCTGTAAGAATTTGGGTATCAGGGGAATTGGTGGAAATGCATAGAGGAGACCCGGGGGCCAATCGTGGACAAGAGCATCCCTCGGGGAGTGACCTGGCATGGGAAATCAGGGCAAAATAGCTTCTGCATTTGTTGTTGATGTGACTGGCGAACAGGTCGCAGGAAGGCCGGCCCCATTTGCAGAAGATTCTGTCCGCAATCTCTTGTTTGAGGGACCATTCATAGGGCAATAAGATTGCTCTACTCAGTCTGTCCGCTATGATGTTGGATTTGCCCGGGATGTGCGTTGCCAACAGAAAGCGCTGGCATGACAGTGCCCACTGCCATACTCTAAGGGCTTCTTGGCAAAGGGATAAGACTTAGTACTGCCTTGTTTGTTCAGATACCGGACCACTGACATGTTGTCCATCTATATTGCAATTGTCCCTAGAGGAAGAGAGTCCTGAAAGTATTGCAATGCTAGAAGTACTGCTCTCATCTCCAGGACATTTATATGCAGATGTGATTCTTGATCTGTCCACGTGCCTTGGGCAGTCTTTCCCTGAAAAAGCCCCCCCAACCCTATCAGGGAAGCGTCCGTGGTCACGGGGCGAGCATGAAAGGACGTCCTATTGTGACATGAAGAGACGTCAACCACCACTGAAGATCCTTCTTGCACAAATTCGTTATCAGGATCATGTGACTCATTGGAAGTTCTTGGTAAGACCATTGTGTGAATAGAAGCCATTGAAGGATTCTCATATGCATCCTTGCTAACGGAATTGCTAAAAAAGCTGTTGCCATCAATCCTAGAACTTTCAATACCTCTGCAGCTGGTGCTCTGTTCTTTGATATCAGGGACATGATGTGTTGGTGAAGAATAGAAATTCTTTCTGGCGGAAGGCGGAGAATGGTGGTTGACGTGTCTAGTTATGTCCCTATAAAAACGATATGCAGCAATGGCAAAAAGGCAGACTTTTCAAAGTTGAGCCAATCGCAGAGTGTCAGGGTAGCCTCTTTTGCTTGAAGAAGTTGATGCCTGGTAGTGGAGACAAGGAGCCAATCATCTAGATATGGAAACACCTGGAATCCTAGACACCACAGGTGAGCCATGACTACTGCCATGTACTTGGTGAACACTCTGGGGGCTGTAGTGAGACCAAAGGGCAGAGCTCGGAATTGATAATGAGTGTCTCCTGGCCAGAAATGCAGGTGATCTCTGGATGGTCTGGCCATCTTTATGCGGTAGTACGCATCCTTGAGATCGATTGAGCACATCCAATTGTCCTTTCCTAAGAACGGGAGTATGGACTGCAGCGTGACCATTCGGAACATCTCTTTTCTCACAAATTGGTTGAGTCTGCTGAGATCCAAAATGGGTCTCCAGTCCCCGGTTTTCTTTGGAACCAAAAAGAACCTTGAGTAAGTTCCGAATCCTGTCTGGTCTGCTGGGACTGGCTGGATGTCTTTTTTCTAGCAATTGGCGTACCTCTATTGCTGCTTGTTCCATGTAACTGGGTGGAACGTCCAGGATTTGTTTGACGGAAAGACACTGGGTGGAAAACGGTATGAAATACCCTCTGGAAATGATACTTTGTACCCAACTGTCGTTTGTTATATTTAGCCAGGCTTTTGGATACAATGATAAGAGACCCCCGACTGCTTCCAGAGTAGGACAGCCGGGCCTCCCTTCAGGAGCGCTGGTAGGATTGACCAGAGAAGTGATTTCTGTCACTCTGGTGTTGTGGACCACCTCTGCCGTGAGAGCGGTGTCTTCCATTGAAACCCCCTCCTCTGCCTCTGGAGGGGGGCTCTCCACGTGAGTCTTGAAAAGCTCCTTGGGCTTTCCCGAACCACATCTTTCCTCCCCTCTGACCTTTGGGAAAGAGTCGAGTGGGGGTGGAAAAATGGACTCCGATGGCAGACAAAGTCTTTCCTTCTTCCTCACATCTGGTCAAATTCTCCTTCACCTTTGGCCCAAACAAAGATGAGCTGTCAAATGGGGAATTAGTAAAGGAAGACTTGAAGGGTTCCACTAAGGAACAGAGTTGCATCCAGGCATGCCTATGCAGAGCAATTCCTGTACCTGCGGCTCTACTCGATCCATCAGCTGCGTATGATACAAGACGCATGGACGAGTTGACTATCGAATTGAGGGTAGAGAGCTGAGTGGCAATCTTGTCGGATACACTCGAAGCTACAGCACCCTGATGAGTATCTCCCAACTCCTTAAGGAGATCTCTCTGCAGTCTGATAAAATGTGTCAAGTAGTTCAGTGATCTGAGTGAGAAAGTCGCTGAAATGAACATACGTTTCCCATATCTATCCATGATCCTAGATTCTCTGTTAGGAGGATGGATAGATGAGGAAGTCTGAGACATTTCCTTTTGGTGGCTGCCGCCACCACCACAGCATCAACAAGGACTCCCTTGGTCAAAAAGGACTTATCCACAAGGGCTGAAATAAACTTATTAGGTCTCCTAGGAACAGGTTCCATAGATTATGGAGACTCACATGCCCTACAAGAGACCAGATCCATAAGCTCATCGTAGGGCAGAGATACCCAAGAGGTGGAAGGTTGAGACCCGAATGCCTTCAGGAGAACCGCCACATCCTCAGTAGGGCTCTTGGACTGCCAATCACCCCTCTGCCTAAGAATTTCAAGAATCTCCGCAAAGGAGATGTCCTCAGAGGGGGATCTAGAGGACCCTTCTCATTCATCCAGGTTGGTATCCGATGTGAGAGACTCCTGTGGGGAGTCCAAATGCCTCCTCTTGCACAATCTCTTCCTGGGAACCTCTTCAGGGGGAACTTCTGGAGAGGTCTCAGACGAGCAGGAAGCACCCTGTGGGGCTACCTGAGGCTCAGGGTCTCTACGCTTGGGATGACCGGAGGAGACAGAAATTGACACAGGCACTTTAGGGGAAGAAGAGGCCAGACTTTGAGATGAGGAAGTCTTAGGAGACAACATTCACCTCATGGCATCGAATGCAACTAAGCTCTGATGAGAAGGAGTCAATGGCTCCGACAGAGCCGCAATCTCCTCCCGCACCAAAGCCGTGGACTCCGAGCCTGAGGTAGGAGCCAAGCTCACCCGAGCCGAGGCCCTGAAAGGAAGAGTCGGCACCGACAAGTCGGTGCAGCTATCCTCCCTAGACCCGACCGGAGAGTGTCAGCTCCTAGAGTCCCAGGTCGGTGCAGAGAATGTCCAAGCAGATGGTGCCGACAACACTGGAGCAGGTGTCGGCTCCAAGGGATCCACAATCATCAGGTCGGCCTCCTCTGGCTCCAAAGGTCCGGTATGGCTCAGAGGAGGAGCAGATAATTCAAGAGTAGTGGTCTTCGGCTATGACGGTTGTGTCTGAGCCGACAGCAATTTAACTAGGCCTGGTGCCTTTAAGATTTTCTGAACCAGCCGGTCCATATCCAGATCAGATAGGCTGACAGAGGACCTGGAAGAGTGAACAGATGGAGCTGACTGAAGCAATATGGCTGGAGGTTTTTCAGCAACCGGTTCCAGAGAAGTGTCCCGGTTCTGAAAAGAACAGACCGTCAGCTACGAAGGCAGTGGAGCCGAAGTCACCACACTTTCTGACCTTTTTCCTTTTTTGGACCTAGAATCAGAGGAAGATTTAGATGATTTACTGGCTCCATCCTGGTCAGACAATGCCTCAGAAAAGGGGTGTTGGATGATACCCCTATTAATCAATTTCCTCTTTCTTTCTAACACTCTGGTGGAAAAAGAGTGACAGATACTACAAGACTCTTGCAGGTGCACCTCACCCAAGCAGTAAACACACTGCACATGGGCATCCGTAACTATTTTCTGTCCACACTCTGGGCATTTTTTAAACCCAGACTTTGGATGTTTGTCTTTTTCTTCAGACATTTCCACAACTGAAGCACACTATTTAACTATGAGCTGTTTTAACTAACTAAACTCACACAAACACACACAGCCCAAAAGGGGCAACTGACAAGTATACAATTATAAACAGTATTAAGAAATCCAAAAACAATAGTCCCAACAGGGAACACTGACTAATAACTAAAGAAGGAATCCTAAGGCCAAAGGGCCGAAGGCAAGATAGATTATACTGAGGGAAGGGGAATGAACAAAGCAAAACTATCTACTAGCTAGTAATATTTGCTATTAAGAATAGAACAAGGATATATAAAAATTGAAAAATACAACTTGCGAAAAGTTGAAAAACTCCCAATAAAGTCTCGAACCAAGCTGGAAACCAAGAGATCCGTGCTGCGGAAAACTAGATCTGAGGTAATTCCAGCAGTGCATTGTGGGATAAGGGGTGCGGTCTCGAGCTACTGGAGAACTTTGAGCTTGCTAGTCGGCAGTGTTGGAGCTGAGAATCGGCTCCGAACCCATAAGTGATGAATGAACGGCAAGATTGAACAACTTCACATCATTTATTAACACAGCTTAAAGATATATGGTCAACAAAATAAGAAGACAAAAGCCAGGTACAAATTAAGACAGTAAACTGTACATTATATTCAAAATGCTATGCTGCGCAGTATATATACATTGCAGATAACAGTTTTATCTTTATCCAATTTTGCTTTCCTGTTAAAAAATCCTGCTGCTCAGTAAAGCCATGCACAAAAGGAAGCTTCATGTTTTTCACAATTTCTCTGCCTCATTCCCCCTGCAAGGACGACAACCACCTGCAGGTAAGTCTGTGCCGCTCCTCCTACCCAGCCCCCTTTTAGAACAAGTGGCTTATCCCCTGGGCTAGTGTCACAATCCTGGGGGGATAGCTGATAGAGCAGTCACCATCTTTGAAGGGTGGAAGAGGAGATCATGGTATCCTGAACCTGCATTATCCATTCTTAACTTCAAGGATTGCTTAAATGCTGTACATTTCCGTAAGGACAGAAATATACAATGACACAAGCATGTGCTCATGTGTGCTCCTACCCATGACATACTGATGTCTGCACTGCCTTTGTGTGCACATGCACTTGTGAGACATAAATGCTTCTCTACAGTCTCCACAACAAAGCAAAACTGTGGTGTAAAAAAAAAAAAAAAAACACTCCGTCCCCCAAAATAAACATGCTGGCTGTCAGTCAATCAAGCAGCCAGCCCTCCAGCTTACCAGGCTGCTAATCAGTCTCTGGACACCAACATTAATCAGATACCCTTTCCCTGCAACAATGGTCTGGTTTCTAAAAATACATCATTAGAAACTTTTAGTTATGTACTTACCATAACTTTAGATGTTTGGGATCCATCTCGCCTACATTCTGTACTGATGGGCTCGGAGCCGATCCTCGGCTCCGACTCGGCATGCTATGCTATACAGCGAAGTCTCTTATTGGCTGAGCTATTCTATATCCCAGGATGCACCACCACTACTTCCCCAGATCTTGTTTGTCCGCACTCATACACACACACATAACTGTTTATATAACATTGCCAGATGTTTCAAGATGAAACGATAGTACTCGGACCGTCCGGTCTCTTCTGATCTCCAAGGCAGGGGGAAGGAGGGTGGGTTATTAGGAATGTAGGCGAGATGGATCCCAAACATCTAAAGTTATGGTAAGTACATAACTAAAAGATGTTATGTGATCCTATCTCGCCTACATTCTGTACTGATGGGACAGCGTCCCTAGCACCTGATTCCTGGGTGGCTCACTGGAAAACACTCCTGAGAACTGTGGAACCAAATGAAGCTCGCCCCCGAGATGCCACATCCAATTTGTAGTGGGAAATGAAGGTGTGCGGAGAAGACCACGTAGCCGCAGCACAAATGTCGCTAATGGCAAGTTTAGAATGGAATGCTATTGAAGTAGCCATAGCTCTTGTAGAGTGAGCTTTGACAGAGGTTGTAAGCTCTTTATTAGAAGAGGAATAAGCTTGACTAATACAGTCCCTGATCCACTTGGCAATAGTGACCTTCGTGACGGCTTTGCCCAATTTATTGTCCGAAAAGGACACAAACAATTGATCTGTTTTCCATGTTTGTTGGGTCCTATCTAAATAAAAGCACAATTGCCTGTGAACATCCAATGTGTGGAAGATGTATTCCGCTTTGTTGGAGTACTTTGGGAAGAAAACTGGAAGTTCTAATGACTGTTGCAGGCAAAAACTGGAACAAACTTTAGGAACAAAGGATGAGTTAGGCCTGAGAGATACTCTATCTTTCTGAAAAACCAGGTACGGTGGTTTGACAGATAGAGCTTGAAGCTCTGAAACCCTTCTGGCTGAAGTAATCACGACCAGAAAGGCAGTTTTCCAAGAAAGAAATTTCAAGTCACAAGTTGCTGCCGGTTTGAAGGGGGAGGAGGTTAAGGCATGTAATACCACATCGAGATCCCACGGTGGAGCAGGATGAAAAATCGGAGGTCGTAAAAGCGCAGCACCTTTTATGAAGGTTTTACACAACCTGTTGCTCATCAAAGGTGGGTTTGTAGATTCATGAAAATTGGAAATAGCTGCCAATTGGACCTTGATGGTAGAGACTGAAGAACCTTGATTGAATAGGGAAGTTAGAAACTTCAGGACTTCTGACACCGGGACAGTGATGGGATCTAGACCCCGGAGTTGAGCCCAAATAGCAAATCTCTTCCATTTGCTAGTATACAATTTCCTAGTGGCAGACTTGTGGGCCGAGGATAAGATACGTATGACTTCCGGGTCTAAAGTATGATTCCTGACTATAGTCGGAAGAGGAGGAACCAAGCTGTTAACTTCAAAGAGTGAAGGGACTGATGGAGTTGTCCCGACTGGTGAATCAATAGGTCCGGGATCTGATCCAGGAACCATGGACTATCCAGTGCATATTTCCGCAGATAGGGAAACCATACCTGACGAGGCCAGTAAGGGGAAACTAAAATCATGTTGCTCCCTAAGTGAGTTGCCTTTTGGATCACTCTGGGAAGGAGGGGAACCGGAGGGAAGGCGTATAGCAAGCCGGTGGGCCAAGGATGGGCTAAGGCATCCATGGGAATCTCCCCCGTTGCTGGAGTGAGAGAGAAGAATTTTCTGCACTTTGAGTTCAGCGGGGATGCGAAAAGGTCACAACAAGGAGTTCCCCATCTTCTGAAGATCTGAGTTGCCACTGCATCGTTCAGAGACCACTCGTGAGGAGAGAGAATAGTTCTGCTTAGTCTGTCGGCTATCACGTTGGATCTCCCAGGGATATTAGTTGCTACCAGAAAACGTCTGGTCGCCACTGCCCATTCCCATACTCTCATGGCCTCTCTGCAAAGGGGGCAGGATCTGGTCCCTCCCTGCTTGTTCAGATACCAGACTACTGACATGTTGTCGGACTGAATGGCAATTATGCCTTGAGGGAGGTAATCGTGGAGGGCTTGTAGAGATAGAAGCACCGTTCTCATTTCTAGAATGTTGATGTGAAGGAGACTCTCGGGATGCCAATTGCCTTGGACTGACCTGCCCAGGTAATGCCCCCCCCCCCACCCCGTCTGGGAGGCATCCGTCGTCAATGTGGCCATAGGAGGAGGTGGAACGAAGGGTCGTCCCTGATCCAGATTGGAGGACACCAGCCACCAGCGAAGGTCCCGTTTGCAGGTTTCCGTGATCCGTATGAGGTGACAGAGGGAGATCCTGAAAGGACCACTGGGTCGATAGGAGCCACTGGAGAACTCTCATATGCAATCTTGCTAAGGGGACTAGGGGAACAGTGGCCAACATGGAGCCTAATAGCTGCAGGACCATCCTGGCTGGGGCTTTGGATTTGAGAAGCAAGGCTCGGACTTGAGCCTGTATAGTCTGTATCCTTTCTGTAGGAAGATAGACCCGCATTTGGTTTGAGTCTATCTCTACTCTGATGAACCTTATGCGCTGAGATGGCAGCAACACAGACTTTGGCCAATTGAAGGTGATTCCAAGGGAAGTGCCTAGTGATATGGTGGCTGCTAGGTTCTGCAATAGTAGACGCCTGGAGGTGGCAGCTAGGAGCCAGTCGTCCAGATACAGAAACACCTGGAATCCTAGACTCCTCAGGTGAGCAGTCACGACCACCAAACATTTGGTGAACACCCTGGGGGCTGTGGTGAGACCAAAGGGCAGTGCGCAGAACTGAAAATGACTGTCTCCCAGGCTGAAGCGCAAATGTCTCCTGGACGCCTGATCTATCAGGATGTGATAATAGGCATCCTTGAGATCTATGGAGCACATCCAAACACCTTTCTCCAGCAGTGGGAGAATGGATTGTAAGGTGACCATTCGGAACTTGGACTTCTTGACTGATCGATTCAGGTTGCTGAGATCCAAAACGGGCCTCAAGTCCCCGGTCTTTTTTGGCACCAAAAAGAATTTTGAGTAAGTCCCTAATCCGATCTGGTCTGCGGGGACCGGTTGGATGACTCCTTTTTGAAGCAGCTTTGAGATTTCGAAGGCTGCGATTTCCCGTTGACTGGGTGGCGGGTCCGGGATTTTCCTGGACGGCCGAGGGGGGTTTGAAAAGGGGATGGCGTAACCTCCGGCGATGATTCGAAGCACCCATCGGTCCTGAGTGATACCCTCCCAGGCTTTTAGGTGCCTCAGCGACCCCGACTGGCTCCGGAGCTGCACAGTCAGGCAATCCTTCAGGGATTGTGGAAGGTTGAAGAGCCACGAAAGGACTCGCGGTCTCCAGTGTTGCGGGGGCCTCTGCCGAATCTGGGACAGCGTCTTCCTGAAAAATTTCCCCCTCCTCTGCCTCTAGAAGGGGGATTGTCCTGCTGCGAGGGATAAGACTTCTGGGATTTACGGAACCACATTTTCCCTCCTCTTTTAGCCTTGGGGTAAGGCCGAAAGGGAGTGGAAAACCATGCCCCTACGGCAGTCAAAGTCTTACCTTCTTGTTCACAGCGGGTCAATGTGTCCTTTACCTTGGGTCCAAACAAAGAGGACCCATCAAAGGGAGCATCGGCAAACGAAGACTTAAAGGCTTCCGCAAAATGACACAGGCGGAGCCAGGCTTGCCTCCGTAGAGCAACACCTGTACCCGCCGCTCTACTCGCCCCTCGGCTGCATCTGAAATGAGCCTCATGGACGAGTTTGATATCGATGACAGAGTAGCCAACTGAGAGCCAACCATCTGGGCCAGCTGCTTAGGTAGGTTACCCAAGAGGGTATCTGAAAGCTCCTTGACCAGATCCCTCTGAAGTCTAGTGAAGTGCGTCAAATAGTTCAGGGACCTTAAGGTAAAGGCCGCTGAACTGAGGGTGCGCTTCCCGTGCGATCCATGCTCCTAGACTCCTTATTAGGAGGATGGACGGACGTCAAAGCCTCTGCTACATCTTGTTGGGTAGCAGATGCCACCACCAGGGCATCTACAGCCACACCTTTGGTCAGAAACTCCTTCTCTGGGGGTGCTGATAAGAATTTATTTGGGCGAGCCGGCACCAGTTCCACAGAGTCTGGATGCTCCCACGCCCTTCGACAGATCAAATCTAGGAGCTCGAAGGGCGGAGACACCCAGGAGGCGGAGGGCTGAGCCCCAAAGGCCTTGAGGAACACAGACTTGTCAGCGGAAGGGGGTTTGGAATGCCAGCTGCCTCACTGTTTGAGGACTTCCAAGATGTCTGCAAAGGAGACATCATCAGAGGACGACTTAGGGGACCCCTCTGCATCATCAAGATCGGTGTCCGACGTGAGAGACTCATCGGGGGAGTCGACGTGCTTCCTCTTGCACAGTCTTTTCCTTGGGGGTTCCTCCGAAGAAGCTTCAGAGGGACCCCCCCAGAGGGGGTGAAACCCCACTGGGGGTTACCTCAGGCCCCGGGGCTCTGCTGTCTAGCGACAGGGGGACTACAAAAGACCCAGTCTCCGTGTCTAGGGAAGGTGCCGGTGAGACCGTGGAGGTAGCCAAAGAAGATTTGGCCAAAGCACTCCTCATGGCCCTGAAGGCCAGACCGCCAGAGTCCTGGGAAGGTCCAACCCTCTGGGCCACAACAGTAGACAGCACCCCCGCAGCCAACGCACTGAGAGGAAGGCTCGGAACTGGCTGTCGGTCCCGGCGTCACCCGGGGCCGACAGAGGATCCGTGTGCGAACTCCGACCCGAAAGCCGGGGTTGGAGTAAGGGTCGGAGGCGACCCGAAAACCTCCATCGGCTCCACCAGCACCAGCTCCAACGGTGCCGAGGCTGTTGGAGGAGGAACCAGAACTACAGGGTGGGCCATTGGCTCCGAAGCCGATTGGGCTGGAGCTGAAACTAATTTCTGGAATACAGGAGACTGAAACAACCTTTGGAGCACCCTGTCGATGTCCGAATCTGACATCTTGGAAGATCGGGAGGAGACCGATCGGGTCAGATCAGACTTCTCCATCGGCTCCGAAGGACTGGGGGACCGGCTCCGAATAGACTCGATCAATATCGGTGCCGAGGGAGATTCCATAGCAATTTCCCTCGGTGCCAAAGAACCGGCGCCGAAGGGGAAGAGTCTGAGCCGACAACCCTCATCGGCTCCAAAATCAGTGGAGCCGATGAAGGTGACCCGCCTCTCGAAGCCCCAGCCATCGGCTCCGAAACCAGAGGAGTCGAGGCTGGAGGCATCGAGGCAGACCGTTCCGCCCTCGGCTCCGAAGTCCGTGGAGCCGATGGAGAAGCCTGCCTAGATTTCTTAGTGGTCGGTTCCGGCCGGGCTGGTCGGAGCAGGCGATTTCTTTCTTAGCTGGAGAGGAAGAGGAAGATAAGGCCTCTTCGAAGGAGGGTTTGATAAGCCCTTTTAAGATCAATTTATTTTTCCTCTCTTGGAGGACCCGACAGGAAAAAGCATGACACACGCTGCAAGACTCCTGAAGGTGTTTGGCGCCTAAACAGTACACGCATAAGGAGTGATCGTCCGTGATGGACATTTTGTAGTTGCATCTTGTACATTTTTTAAATCCTGAGGGTCTATGCTCCTTAGACATGATGCTTGTAGACACTATTCACTTTGTCAGAGAAAAACACTATGGAACTCAGTACAAATGTTTGCACAACAAAAAATTCCCTTTTTTTTTTTTTTTTTTTTACACTAATGACAAAAAACCAACAGGAGGGCCAAGAACCCTCCAACTAAAACAGGTACTTCACCTCTCCGAAACAACAAGAAGACTCACTAAAGAATGAGGGGAAGGCCCCTCTAACTTAAACGGAAACCTTTCCCTGTCCAGTCACAAAATTTTACCACAAAATATCCACAAAAACACCATTATACACAACGATAGCTGTTAAAACAGCTTTTGGGTTAAGATTAAAGAAATTCCTGACAGAAAAAACTCTCAGAAAAAAGCACTTAGCTCAGCCAAGTTCGAGACCACGTCCTAGCTTGTAAGCGGCAAACGAGATCTGGGGAAGTAGTGGTGGTGCATCCTGGGATATAGAATAGCTCAGCCAATAAGAGACTTCGCTCTATAGCATAGCGTGCCGAGTCGGAGCCGAGGATCGGCTCCGAGCCCATCAGTACAGAATGTAGGCGAGATAGGATCACATAACATCTACTGCTACAGTTCAGTTCCGGTATAAGCCAATACTGAGCACTAACAAATCCATTTTCTTTTCCTTTTTTAAAGTGGCACCCAGTTTTCCCTTTTATTACCAAGCTGTTATGGGGGATTAAAACTAAAATGCACACAACTGGTTCAATTTTAAGTTCGTCAGCACTATCATAGTAAACAACTCACTTAAATGGCTAACAAATAGTTAAGAATAAAAACAATTATCTTGCTTAAGAATACAGGGTGAATATTTTTTCAAATAGCTAGATCCATTCCCATACCTAATGCATATATATATATATATATATATATATATATATATATATATATATATACATATATATATATATATATATATATATATATATACACATATATATATATATATATATATACACATATATATATATATATATATATATATACACATATATATATATATATACACACATATATATATATATATATATATATATATATATATATATATATATATCTGAATCTACTTCAAAACCTTGAAGTTTCAAAACTTCAAACTGCAAATGGACGACACCATATCAAGTTTTGAAACTTTGACATTGTAATAAAAAAAAAAAAAAAAAACAAAGAATTTTTTTTTATGTTTTTGCAGGGGTCAAGCCCCCCTGCACCCCCACATCCCCTGCTAAATAAATACACCAATTCCAAGATCGCTCTACAATGAGGAGAACGGTATATTTCCTGTTCTGTGTTGTATGGTGATCTCCATTCAAAACGTTTGAAGTTTCAAAACTTCGATCTAATGGTCTCAGCCATTTGCAGTTCAAAGTTTTGCAACTCCGAACTTGTGAAAGGAATCCATATAGCTCCAGCTCATGCTTTAGTAAATAAAGAGTAGGAGGCAGACAAGCTTCAAGCCTGTTTTATTGCTTACAAAGACCTCTACTTCTCCATCTATATATTGACTAGTGTTAGAGATCCATGTGCCCATTAACATTTCAGATCCATCTGAAAAAAAAGAGGACCACATAATGAAAGATATCATGTAATAAAGTATGCCTCCCCATTTGCTGGGTTATTCTCACACCAGTTGGCATCACTGTATACTGCAAAAGTGACAAGTGAAAAATTGCTACCAATCATAATATTCCTGACCACTAGGAATAAACATGGACAATATAAATCATTTTATTTAGTAGGACCTGCTCACTGACTCAACCTGTGACAGATGGAAGTTTAGGTACCTTAAACCATGAGTTGCAAGGAATTACTGTTTCAATTGAACAAATGAAAACTTGAGACTGCTGATCACTCTGACATTAAGGAATTTGATTAAGTACACAAAACAATGTATATGCAACAAGTCCAAAATGCTACAAAAAGCACTTTTAAGAGTGGTATAATGTTAACTGATAACATGTTGGTGAATATTGTAAGGAATGGTAGCTTCAAACAACAACGATAAAAATATACTGCCAGAAATTTGTCAAGACAATGGCATGCTTCCTGTGATGGGGTACTAATATCAGTCTGCTGAATACCACATTATTCACAGCTACCATAGTTATATACTTTAATTCACTCCAATATGCTTTTGTTGTTAAATTTTGCCACTGTTTTATTATTTTTTCATATCCAGCCATAATCTCTTTTTCCCATTTTTGCACATGAAGTAACAATCATTTACAGCCAAGGTTTACACCACTAGGTGGATGTCCCTGCCACGGTAGATCATTTACACCACACAGTTGCACACATACTTACACCTATGGCCAATTTGGAGTGCCCAGTCCACCTACTGCATGTCGTTGGAATATGGAAGGAAACCCACACGACCGCAGGGAGGCCATGCAGACTCTGCATAGAAGGCAGCTCAGCCAAGAATCGAACCAGGGAACCTCTTGTTGTGAGGTGACAGGTCTATCAGCTTTAACATTGTAAACATCTTTATTACAGCACAACTAAAATACTGACATAGTAACACAAATATTAATAGAAAAAAAATGCAACAACATTTTTGTTTGTTTTCATGCAGGATATACTTGTGTTTTATTTTTTAAATTTATTTAGACAACAGATAATCTGGTCAATTCCTGCCTTCTCAAACATCACTCAGCACTCTGAATATTCCTCTACATATACTGCTCCTATAGACTCCATTTACTTTAATGTAATTTGCCTTTCCTTTTTCTAAAGTTATCTCCTCCAGTTCTTTTATCTTTTTTGCAATATTCAGAACTTACAGTTACAGATGGTTTAGATTTTTATTTCCATTGTTTTCTGGCAGTCAATCGTATTAAACTCAGTAAGGTAACACGGTGACTTGTATTGTACAATAGAAGCAGTTTTTTCATTACTTCATGAACACAGCTACTGTCACTTCTATACATAGCCAACATTATTATCTTTTATAGCATGCAAGTGTACTTATACAAAATGGTTGCAGTCACCAATAGGAAAGTTTTCAGAAACAACCACGCACAGTTCTAAGAATGTGGCTTTGTGTATACGTGTATATATCTCATCTCTCACAAACACACACATCTAAATATATATATATATGTATATATATATATATATATGTATATATATATATATATATATATATGTATATATATATATATATACATATATATATATATATATATATATCTATATATCTATATATATATATATATATATATAGATATATATATATATATATAGGTTTACTATCAAAACATGTCTGCATTTTCGAATTTATACATCGGAAATGAACATTTCCGAATTTACCTAAAGTCGAAAACAGCTGTGTACTGTCGAAAATGTCGCTCGCAACATTTTTGGCAATACACAACACTCCCACCCGTCCCATACCTACCTAACCAGCCTAAACACACAGTTATGCAGGGGGGGCAAGCCCCCCTGCACCCCCCCCTGTGGGGGGCTATGCCTCCCACACCCCCCCAAGTTAATATTCCAACTCCGAGATTGCACTACAGTGAGGAAAGGGATGTATTTCCCTAACCGCACTGTACCGCGATCCCCTCACATGAGCGAACGTTAGAATTGCGAATACACAGTCCATTCACAATGGTAATGTTCGCTCACATCACCTGCCGAAATATGAAGTATTCGAACATCTGTTGTTCGAATACTTTATAGCCGTGCAAGTGCACATCGGCATTGTGATAGTAAACCATATATATATAT